>NW_026655355.1:0-7176 GCF_009828535.3 Hylobates moloch
CGCCATTCTCCTGCCTCAGCCTCTCCGAGTAGCTGGGACTACAGGCGCCCGCCACCACGCCCGGCTAATTTTTTGTATTTTTAGTAGAGACGGGGTTTCACCGTGGTCTCGATCTCCTGACCTCGTGATCCACCCGCCTCGGCCTCCCAAAGTGCTGGGATTACAAGCGTGAGCCACTGCGCCCGGCCTAAAAGGTGTATAGTTTTAGGTTTTACATTTAGGTCTATGATCCATTTTAAGTTTGTGTTTGTGTGTGTGGTGCAAGATAGGGATTGAGGGTTTTTTTTTTTTTTTTTTATGTGGATATCCAATTGGTCCAGAATCATTTGTTGAAAAGACTACCCTTTCTCCATTGAATTGCCTTGGCATATTTGTCCAAAATCAGTTGTCTCTTTATGTGTGGGTTTATTCCTCATGCCTCTTGTTTGACAGGCTCTGCCAGACCATGAGGATGAGATCCCGGAGACAGTGCGAACCGTACAGCTCATTAAAGATCTGGCCAGGGAGATCCGCCTGGTGGAAGTAAGGAGCATGGGGCAGGGAAGAGAAGGCATTTGGAAAGGCCTTGAGGCTCAAGTGGCAGGTTAGGCCTCTGCGGTTAGCATGAGAGCCCAGGGGAAGGGTCGGGAAGACCCTACCAAAGACCCAATTCATTCGTTCAAATAATTATTACTGTGTTTCAAGTGTGCCGCACATTGGGCTAGGCTCTTAAAATACATAAATAGTGCCTGCCCACAAAGAACTCAGCCTAGTAGAGGACCCTGAGCAAAGTTAACCTCTTTGAGTTTCAGTTTTCCTCATCTCTAAAATGGGGATAATTGTACCTACTCGAGGATTGTTAAAAGGATTAAAAATAAGGTAATGTGGGTTGAGCACAAAAATAGAGTGCTTGGCACACAGTAGGTGCACAATAAATTCTGATGGTGGGTCGTGGTGGTGGGTGGTGGTGGTAGTTGTAGTTGTTGTTATTATTAATATTTTGACTCAGTCTCTGCATTCTGCAAAGTGACAGTTCTCTCGGGGTGAAGATGATTACAAAGCCATGTTTCAACAGGTGGCATATACCACGAGGCAGTAAGGTATAGTGGTAAGAGATTCAGAGAAACCTGGGTTCTGGTTCCTGCTCTGTCACTTGCAAGCCTTTCAGAGCCTCAGTTTCCTCATCTGCAAAGTGAGGATAACATCAACCTTTCAGGATTTTGTTAGGATCAAAAACTAATGTATGTAGAGCCCCTCGCACAGTGCCTGGCAGAGTAAGTACTCAATAAATGTGAGCCATTGTTATTAGTAGACTTTAATAGCAAAGAGAGAAGTTGGTGTGGGATGGTGAAGTAGCAGAGGCACCAGAGGAGAATTCCTTTAAGCTCAGAAACTGTAAAGTTTTATTTAGTGCCCAGGATATATACATCCATGCTGAAGGGTGGTCAAAGTGAGCTGGGAAGTTGTGCTTCTAGCCTCAATGCTTGCAGCATGTTTCACTGCCTACACCATAGCTTACAGTGTCCACCTCCTACCTCTCATTTTCCTCCAGTCCCATCTGTCAGAATCATTCAGGATAGTTAAAGGCCTACCTTTTCTCCAGCGCCTCCCGCTTAAACCACAAAACTTTGGGCTGGTTGGAAAAGGACTTAGAGATAGATTATATGTGGTCCATGGGCTTTCAAATGTTTTAAAGCAATGGAATCCTTTTTTTTAAAATGACATCTTAGGTGGAAGCCCAATATTCAAAGCATAGCTGCTTTGAATAAGATGAAGGTGGGAGGCCTAGGGCTCCACTTGTTCTTCTCATTCGCCTTCTACCTTCCCCCGATTCTCGGGGCTCCTCCCAAGAAGCTCAAAGGAGCCACAGAACATCTTCAAAAATCACCTTTCCAGTCTAGTCCTTTAATTTTACAGCTAAGCAAACAGTCTCAAATGGTCAGATAACTTTCCTGAGCTAGTTACAGAGCTAGCTAGTAGCAGAATTAGGACTAGAACCTCTCCTTCTCTCAAATCCTGTAGTCCTTAGAATTTGAACCACACAGATTAGTACTTGATTATTTTCTGTCTCATGTCAGCTACTTAATGGAGTCTTTTCTCTCCAATTTTGACAGTAGTGCTTTGCTCGTCTTCTTACTTGTCAATGGCTGGGTAAAGAAATGCCACCCAATAAATTCTTGATGACTCATTATGTAAAAGCTAGGGTGTGCATATGTGGAGCATCTATAAGCCACTTCCATGGCAGTACCACCAGTACCAGGAACAGACCTCTGCTCTTAGTGTTGAGAGAACCCTTGAGTAAGCTCTAATCCCCTCATGTACTAACACTCTTGTAGGACATCTTCCAACAGAACGTTGGGAAGACGAGCAATATCTTTGGGCTGCAGAGGATCTTCCCAGCCGGCTCCATTCCCCTAACCAGGCCAGCCCATTCCACTTCAATGTCCATGTCCAGGCTGTCACTGCCCTCCAAAAATGGTTCAAAGAAGAAAGGCCTGAAGCCCAAGGAACTCTTCAAGAAGGCAGAGCGAAAGGGCAAGGAGAGTTCAGCCTTGGGGCCTGCTGGCCAGTTGAGCTATAATCTCATGGACACATACAATCATCAGGCACTGAAGACAGGCTCTTTCCAGAAAGCAAAGGTGGGTGCTGGCCCATGGGTTCAGCCCAACCCTTTTGGGTGTCCCTTGGAAGAGCAGGGTTTCAAAAAGCAGGCTATCTTGTCTGGCTGCCATGTTCCTTAGACCCCCTGGTGTTTGGCTACCAGTCCCACTCATTTAATAGGCATTTATTGAGATCTTTTCTTTGCTGGGCACTGTGATAGGTGCTGTGGATGTGACTCTCAAGAGGCTGACAGGCGAGTGAGAAAGACAGGCATAAAAACAAATGAGTGCAATCAAGTATTGTGAATGCCACAATCAAGGGTGTGTGTGGGACCCTGAGATACAGAGGAGGGTTGATTCTGTCTGGGTAGGGAAGATTTTCAGGAGCTCTTTTCAGAAAACATAACACTTAGCTGAATTTTGAAATGCTGGGACGGGAATGAGATTTGAAAACATTGTGTGTGTCAGGTTGTAGTCTTGAGCAGGTCCTTGAGAAAAGCCCTCCACCAGGGCTCCATCTTGCCTCAAGATTGTGATTCTCTCCATGGGCATCTGAAGATGTGCCCCCTCTTTTTTAAGGGAACATGGTTCACAAAATTGATAGGTGTCCCCTGAACCAACCACACATTGGTTGCTCCTGTGATCAGTGGGGGTGTGGGGGGACAGTATAGCAGAAGGCCTTGGCTCAGGTGGTTTTGACAGTGAACTGAACCAGTGAAACCGGAGGGAACTTGCCATTGTGATTCCCATGGGAGTCCCAGACAGGTGACAGCTGAGCCTCCTACTTCTACAGTTCAACATCACTGGTGCCTGCTTGAATGACTCAGATGATGACTCACCAGACTTGGACCTTGATGGAAATGAGAGCCCATTGGCCCTGTTGATGTCTAACGGCAGGTGAGGTGGGAAGGAGGAACACAGAGGTACTGGGACTGTCAGTGGTAATATGCCACTGAGACAGGGCATGGAATTGGAATCTAGGGATTGGGACATGGGTAGGAGGGACTGTACTTAGGGCAGTACCTAGATATTATAATGTATCGTTGCTTAGTTCAGAGAACCATGGTGTGGTGTTGGAGGTGGGTAGAGGGAGAGGTCTGAAATAGAATTGGCAAGCCTGAGAAAGATTTTATCAGTTCTAGAAACTTCAGCAAGTCATTGGGAGAGAACCACTGGCAGTAGTAAGTATAGCATACTTACTAAAAGCATTAGTTTTTTCTACACCTTTTGGTTTTCGATTAGATTTTTAGGAACTTAGTTTACAGAAATCCTTGCACACAAGTGTGTAATGATAAATGTTCAGTGTTCACTGCACCATTGTTTGTAATAGTAATTGGAAACATCCAAATGTTCATCAGTAAGGGCTAGATAAATAAATGATGGTACATCTATAGAATGGAATATCATGTAGCTGTTAAAAAGAATGAGACAGTTAAATATTGACACAGAAAAATGTTTAAGGTATATTTTTAAATCAGGTTACAGAATAATACATAGGAATAGTTCCATTTTTACTTTGAAAAGGGCATGTATGCACATGTGTATATGTATGCACGTATGGAAAAGCCATATATAGACTTTTGTATTTTTTGAAGAGGTTTAAAAATGCAACATACAAGCATTAGAAATAAAACTGAAAGAGCACACAGTGAAAAATCTCACACCCATCTCTCTTTCCCTGTTTACCTTCCCATGGACAACCAATGTCAGTGGTTTCCTTCCAGAGATTTGTATGTACGTTTAGGCAAATAAATAGTGTGTTATATATATGTAAATACATATAAAAAAATAGAGATGGGGTCTCTATTATTGCCCAGGCTGAGCTCTAACTCCTAGACTCAGGTGATCCTCCCACTTCGGCCTCCAAAGTGCTGGGATTACAGGTGTGAGCCACCTTGCCTGGCCTAGTTACATATTTTATACTTGTTATACCAAGTTTTTTTTTGAGATAGTCTCGCTCTGTTACCCAGGCTGGAGTGCAGTGGTGCGATCTCGGCTAACTGCAACCTCTGCCCCCTCGGTTCAAGTGATTCTCGTGTCTCAGCCTCCCAAATAGCTGGGACTGCAGGCGCATGCCACTACGCCCAGCTAATTTTTGTATTTTTAGTAGAGACAGGGTTTCCGCATGTTGGCCAGGCTGGTCTTGAACTCCTGGCCTTGAGTGATCCACCCGCCTCGGTCTCCCAAAGTGCTGGGATTACAGGCATGAGCCACCGTGCCCGGCCTTGTTATACCAAGTTTTTAACAGTGGTTATCCCTGTAAAGTACAATAGGGAAGGTAAGAGCAAATTTTCACTTCAGTAGCATTTGAATTTTGTACAATGAGCACGTATTTACTTTTCTTAAAATATTTATTTACTTTAAATAATTTTAAAAGAACAAGTTCTAAAATAATAAAATAAAAGCTGTTTACAACAAAATTATGGACTTGGGAATCAGGCAATCCGAGGTTTAAATCCCAGCTGTGACACATATTCAGTGTTCTACTTTGGCAAACTAATGAACCTATCTGAGCTTCAGTGTCCTCGTTATGTGTATTCTATAGTTAAAACTTACCTTAGGGTTGTTGGAGGATTAAATGAGATAATATACGTAGAATGTTAACCACAGGGCCTGCCATATAATTAATACTTAATAAGTGGTAGTTCTTATAAATATGATGATGAAGATAGAGACAAAAGAATTCTCCATGAAGATGGTGATAATGATGTGGGTATGACCAGAATCTAAGAAGATTGTCAGAAATCCTGAAATACATAGAGGCAGGGGAAGGCAGTAAGGGCTATTTTCTAGATACTCAGAACGCTAGACAGCAGCAGTCAAGAGCCAAGTGCAGAGTATGAACGACGTAGGAACACAAACAACAAAGGTAGCTCAATAGCCTCCCTGTAGGAAAAGGTTACCTTCAGGTCCATCTGGGCCCATCTGGGTGGAAAATAAGGGAAAAAGGAGTGAGAGTAGGGCAGATTCTGAAAGCAACAGAGCTATTTTTGGGGTTTGAGAATCCAGTTACTGAAGTGTAAGATTAGAGAGACCATTGAATATTGCCTTTGTCCAGAACTCATGATAGGTCTCCTGGACAGGAGAAAATTCAGAGTCCTAGGAGTCTAGCCTATAATGGCTATTGAAGGTACAATAAGACATTTCTTGCCCCTGCCCCACCCCCCGCAGTCCTTCTTGTGCTGCTGCCTATTACCCGCTGCAGCTGTCAGAAGCCGTTAAGTGAACCCAGATAGTCAAAGTATAGAAATATTTACAGAAGATGTGATGCTATGTCTGGGCCTCTCTCCAAACTCGGTGTTTTGCAGAGAGTGAGGTGTAGATGAAACAAGACTGGCTATGTTGATAATTGCTGAAACTTAGCTGAGTGATAGGTATATGAGAATTAATTCTACTTTTATATTTTTGTGTGTTTGAAGTTTTTCTTTAAAATTTTTAAAAAAATTATTAGAGACAGGGTCTTGCTGTATTGCCTGGGCTCAAGCAGTTCTCTTGTCTCAGCCTCTTGAGTTAGCTGATACTACAGACATGCACTACCATAACCCAGCTGAAATTTTTAATTATTAGAAGTTAATAAAAGATCAGGGCATACATAGCTGTCATTTATTGAGCATCTCCTCTGTGTCAAAGTCTATCTTAGCTGTTTATTTTATTTTATTATTTTTTTTTGAGACGGAGTCTCGCTCTGTCGCCCAGGCTGGAGTGCGGTGGCGCAATCTCGGCTCACTGCAAGCTCCGCCTCCCGGGTTCACGCCATTCTCCTGCCTCAGCCTCTCCAAGTAGCTGTGACTACAGGCGCCCGCCACCACGCCCGGCTAATTTTTTGTATTTTTAGTAGAGACGGGGTTTCACCGTGGTCTCGATCTCCTGACCTCGTGATCCGCCCGCCTCGGCCTCCCAAAGTGCTGGGATTACAAGCGTGAGCCACCGCGCCCGGCCTATCTTAGCTGTTTATATACACTATTTTGTTTAATCCTCACAACAACCCCAAAAGTAAGTAGTAGTATCCCCATTTTACTAAGGTGAAAACTGAGAGTCAGAGAACCTTATAATATTAGCTACATGGAGCAGTTGCCATGGATCAAGCTCTGTATGAGCTCATTTAATCCTCAACCCTCTGAGGTAGAAAATAGGTCAGTTAAATGACAGCCAATTCACTGAAAGTCAATTTAACCAAATTACTAGTTGCTAAATGTATCAATGTACTGATTTACCAAAAACATGTTTCTTTTTAGCTGTTTATGAGGTTTTTTCCAGCAGTTTGTATTGGTTAATATCATCTACTATGTGTAACAGGATTATCTAAGCCACTTTTGAGTTCTGGACAAAGGCAGTGTTCATTTCAACCAGCAATCATGAGTTTCTTCACTTACTGGCCAACATTTGTTATTTTTTTTTCTTTTTGACTATAGCCATTCTGGTGGATGTAAAGTGTTAACTCATTGTATGTGTTTTTTAAAAAATAAAAATTGTGGCCCGGTGCAGTGGCTCACACCTGTAATCCCAACACTTTGGGAGGCCAGTGTGGGTGGATCACTTGTTAGGAGTTTGAGACCAGCCTGGCCAACATGACGAAACCGTTGTCTCTACTAAAATC
>NW_026655356.1:0-7174 GCF_009828535.3 Hylobates moloch
AGGTTTTTCGGGTGAAGGCAAGAAGCAAACCACTGAAGGAAGCTAACATGGACGACAGAAGGGTCTGAAGTGAGATGGAAGGTTTTAGGAAAGTGGTGGAAATTTTGCATAACCAGTGTGAGATGCTGGAGCGACAAGTTAGACAAGGGTCACTGAAGACCTACTGGAGTTTAGCAACTATCATCGTGTAGTGGTGTCCAGCTATAATCTGGCAAGGTATCTACAGAAATATAGCTCTCAGTTATGAAACCCAAGTTTCCTGCTTGCATAGAGTAGAAGGACAAGAGGGTGAGGAGGCGGAGGGCACAGAAAGACTGCGACTGCAGTGATGGGCCAGAGCTCTAATCCTAGAGGACAGGAACTATTAATAAAACCAGCGAGGAGCTGATGGTCTGGGAGACAGATAAGAGAAGGGCTCCAAGGCCAGGGCCTCTGAGGAGAGGACTGGCAAACTGGCAGCAGAGAGTGTGGTGCTGGAGTTCAGGCCTTCAAATGGATATTCCAGGAAAGAGACCGTTTGGGGTGTAGCAGCTACAATGGAATAGAAAAGTGAGATGGGCATCACTGGCCTTGGGTTTAGTGCCCACAAGGCTGGTGTGTTGGACACTGAGGGTCCCAAAAGGATGGCAGGAGGTGGAGGAGTCAATCGAGGTCAAGGAACTTTAGAGAATTGGGGTTGCGGGGTGGGTAGTGAGCCTGAAACTAATAGATGACTGTGACAAGGAAAGGGAGAAGGTTGCAGAACAAATGTCAGTGCCTTTCAAGACACAATGGAGGCCTGGTGCCGTGGCACACCCCTGTAATCCCAGCACTTTGAGAGGCTGAGACAGGCAGATAGTTTGAGTCCAGGAGTTGGTGACTCACCTGGACAACATGGCAAAATCCCGTCTCTACAAAAAATACAAAAATTATCAGGTGTGCTGGCGTGCATCCCAGGGGAGGCTGAAGCGGGAAGATCGCCTGAGCCCAGGAGATCAAGGCTGCAATGAGCTATGACCGTGCCACTGCACTCCAGCCTGGACAACAGAGTGAGACTTTGTCTCAAAAAAAAATCAATTAATTAATTAAAAAAATAAATACGACCAGGCATGGTGGCTCAAGCCTGTAATCCCAGCAATTTGGGAGGCCAAGGTGGGTGGATCATGAGATCAGGAGATGGAGACCATCCTGGTTAACATGGTGAAACCCTGTCTCTGCTAAAAATACAAAAAATTAGCCGGGCATGGTGGCATGCGCCTGTAGTCCCAGCTACTCAGGAGGCTGAAGCAGGAGAATCTCTTGAACCCGGGAGGCGGAGGTTGCAGTGAGCCGAGATCGCGCCATTGCACTCCAGCCTGGGCGACAAGAGCGAAACTCCATCTCAAAATAAAATAAAATAAAATAAACACAATGGAGTTTCTCCCCACCAAGGATGAAAGAACAGTGTTGTGGAGGAAGCAGTAAGGAGCTTGGAACAATGATGTCAATTTCTGGGAAAATAAGCAGAGGCTTCACTCAGCGGGGTATCCTTGGGGGTGATCCAGGTCTCCATGGGTGTTGGGGGGTCCAGGGGAGGGACAAGGAACCACCTTGTCAAAAGGCTAGAGGTATAAACAAGTCTTCCAGAGGGCTCAGGGGAAAGAATGTTTGTGAAATGGGTTGGTATGGGTGCTAATACTTAACACCTGCCGCATATGTAAGGTTTCCTTCCACAGTTCCATCTTTCATTACCTTTTTACAACCAGGACAGTTGTTATGATCCTCTCTTTAGAATGAGGGACCTGAGGTTCAGAGATGTGAAATGTCTTGACCAAGGGTTCATTAGTTAATATGAGTGGCAAAGCCAGGACATCAATGCACAGCCAGACTCCACCACAGGATGCGAGGCCTGATCCAATTGTCCTAGTCTATTCATCCATGAGGCTAATGGATAAAAGATAATCTGTATATACAAAGGGCTCATTATAATAGCTATTGTATTATTAATCTCAAATGGGAAAAATAATGAGCTGGAAAACAAATTTGATAACAGGGTGCGGATTGACTGAATTGTGTGGGATAAGGATGTACCCTCATTCAACAAGTGTCAGTTCATGGCCCACCACCAGCATAACATTTTGCTGAATCCGCACAAGATGATTTTTTTTTTTTTTTTTTTTTTTTGAGATGGGGTTTCATTCTTGTCGCCCAGGCTGGAGAGCAATGGCACGATCTCGGCTCACTGCAACCTCCACCTCCCGGGTTCAAGTGATTCTCCTGACTCAGCCTCCTGAGTAGCTGGGATTACAGGCGCCCACCACCACGCCCGACTAATTTTTGTATTTTTAGTAGAGACAGGGTTTTACCATGTTGGCCAGGCTGGTCTCGAACTCCCAACCTCAGGTGATCTACCTGCCTCGGCCTCTCAAAGTTCTGGGATTACAGGCATGAGCCACCATGCCCAGCCAGATGATTTTTTAAAAATGAAAATGAAGCCCATCATCAAATTGATTGCTTATGTTCTTCTTTTGTAATTTTTTTTTTTTCTTTTTTTCAGTCAGGGTCTCACTCTATCACCCAGGCTGGAGTGCAGTGGCATGATCACAGCTCACTGCAGCCTCCAGCGCCCAGGCTCAAGCAATACCCCTGCCTCAGCCTCCCGAGTAGCTGAGACGACAGGTGCAAGCCACTACACCCAGCTCATTTTTTATTTTTTGTATAGACAGGGTCTCGTTATGTTGCCCAGGCTGGTCTCAAACTCCTAGACTCAAGCAGTCCTCCCACCTCAGCCTCACAAAGTGCTGGGATTACAGGCATGAGCCACTGTGCCCAGCCTAATCTCTTATTTTTAAGAATTCTACCTTTCAGAAGAGTTGTAAAACTGTCTATCCCTTGGTGACCACAGTGTTCACCACGATTTTGAGTGTACGTTAAGATAAAGCAGAGTAAGGCTGAAAGGGCTGGGCCCTATCTCTGCTGTGGGAAGGACCAGCACTATACTTCTTTTGCAAGTGAGGGAACTTGAGGGGCAAAAGGATGAGTAAAACGTCAAGTTTAGGCCGGGTGCGGTGGCTCACTCCTGTAATCCCAGCACTTTGGGAGGCCAAGGTGGGTGGATCACCTGAGATCAGGAGTTCGAGACCAGCCTGGCCAACCTGTTGAAACCCCGTCTCTACTAAAAATACAAAATTAGCCAGGTGTGGTGGCAGGTGCCTGTAATTCCAGCTATTTGGGAGGCTGAGGCAGGAGAATCACTTGAACCCAGGAGGCAGAGGATACAGTGAGCCGAGATTGTGCCACTGCACTTCAGCCTGGGCAAGACAGAGTGAGACTCCGACTAAAAAAAAAAAAAAAAAAAAGTCAAGTTTATTCACCTACTAGATGGTGGAATTAGAAGCCCATCCTAGGCTTCTCACTCAAATTCCAGGCTCTGTTCAATCATACTTGAAGCAAATATCCTATTCCCGAAAGTCTCAACCACTTTCAGGTTCTCATTGACTTAATAAAGCCTAGAAAGGCATTGATCCTAAGACATCTCCTGACTTCAAAGCTGAATCAATGCTTGGACTCTAAAAACAGGCTGGAATGTCATTAATGCCACTGAATTGTACAGTAAAAAAATTTATGTTTACTTCAATTTAAAATATTAATAGTGTAATATACCAAAAATATGTACCATTGAATTATACAATTTAAACAGGTGAATTGTTTAAATCTCAGTAAAGCTGTTTGGGGGAAAGAAAAAAACAGGTTGGGCTTGATAACCTAAAATCCTGGACCTGAATAAAATGTAAATATAAGTCAGGCTGGAAAACTGGATAGCAGGGAAATCAGAGTTGTAATCAATTCCTCATGTACTCCCTCAGGTCACCGGAACTGTCCTTCTCTTCTCAAAATAGCTGGGGAGCAAGGAATCATGGATGTCCTTCCACAATTGATGACTGAAGACTGTGCTTGGGAACTGTGTCCATGAACTCTCTGCTCTGAAGGGAGTTATTCACGTTACTAGTTTTTTGTTAGCTTTGCATGTTATTGTGGGAAAAGTTAAAAATATAGAAAAGACAAATGTTTAATTACCCAGCTTCAACCCATGGCCAGGCTTGTTTCATCTATATCCCCACCCATTCCCCCCCACCCCCATCCTGTATTAATTTGAAGCAAATTCCAGACATGGCATCATTTCTTTTTTTTTTTTTTTTGAGACGGAGTTTTGCTCTTGTCGCCCAAGCTGGAGTGCAATGGCAGGATCTCAGCTCACTGCAACCTCTGCCTCCTGAGTTCAAGTGATTCTCCTGTCTCGGCCTCCCGAATAGCTGGGATCACAGGGGCCCGCCAGCACACCCAGCTAATTTTTTGTATTTTTAGTAGAGACGGGGTTTCACCACGTTGGTCAGGCTAGTCTCAAACTCCTAACCTCAGGTGATCCACCCGTCTCGGTCTCCCAAAGCGCTGGGATTACAGGCGTGAGCCACTGCGCCTGGCCCCGATATGGTATCATTTCTTTGGTAAAATCTCAATATGTGCGGTGGATAAACAGATGGATAAACAAACGTGGTGTATACATACAAGGGAATACTATTCAGTCTTAAAAAGAAATTGACACAGCCTTGAGGACATTATACTAAGTGAAAGAAGCCAGTTACCGACAAATACTGAATGATTCCACTTATATTAAGGTATCTAGTCAGACCCATAGAGATAAGAAGTAGAATGGGGGGAGGAGGAGGATGACAAGGACAGGAATGGGGAGTTGTTTAATAGGTAGTTTCAGTTTTGCAAGATGAAGTTCTTTCTATTTTTCTTTTTTTTTTTTTTTTGAGACGGAGTCTCCCTCTGTCGCCCAGGCTGGAGTGCAGTGGCGTGATCTCGGCTCACTGCAAGCTCTGCCTCCCGGGTTCACGCCATTCTCCTGCCTCAGCCTCCCGAGTAGCTGGGACTACAGGCGCCCGCCACCACGCCCGGCCAATTTTTTTCTATTTTCAGTAGAGACGGGGTTTCACCGTGTTAGGCAGGATGGTCTCGAACTCCTGACCTTGTGATCCTCCCGCCTCGGCCTCCCAAAGTGCTGGGATTACAGGCGTGAGCCACCGCGCCCGGCCTATTTTTCATTCTTTTAATTGCAAGATGAAGAGTTCTGAAGATTGATTGCTCAACAATGTGAATGTACTTAACAGTACTGAATTGTACACTTAGAAATGGTTAAGATGGTAAATCATATTAAGATGGTAAATTTTGTGTATTTTACCACAATTAAAATTTTTTAATTTCACAATTCCTCAATTTTATCAACTACCCAGTGTCCAAATTTCCAGTTCTTTTTTTTTTTTTTTTTTTTTTTTTTGAGGCGGAGTCTCGCTCTGTGGCCCAGGCTGGAGAGTGCAGTGGCGCGATCTCAGCTCACTGCAAACTCCGCCTCCTGGGTTCACGCCATTCTCCTGCCTCAGCCTCAGCCTCCCGAGGAGCTGGGACTACAGGCGCCCACCACTATGCCCGGCTAATTGTTTTGTATTTTTAGTAGAGATGGGGTTTCACCGTGTTAGCCAGGATGGTCTTGATCTCCTGACCTCGTGATCCGCCCGCCTCGGCCTCCCAAAGTGCTGGGATTACAGGCTTGAGCCACCACGCCCGGCCAAGATTAGAATTTAACAACAGGTATACTATAGTTTTTGAAACAATTTTTCTCTCTCCAGTTTCCTATTTTTATTAGAAGACAAATCATGGTAGGACCAATTTGCTTTATTGTACTTGGCCAGATTATTTGTATAAAGTGCAGCAAGAAAAATTATTTTCTTCTAAAATAAAATTTTTTTTATATATTTTTAAAAAATTAAAAAACAGGCTTTGATGGAACTTTGTTCCATAGAAGGAATCTGAGATAAGACTTTTTGAGACAGGGTTTTGCTCTTGTTGCCCAGGCTGGAGTGCAATGGCATGATCTCAGCTCACCACAACCTCCACCTCTCGGGTTCAAGTGACTCTTCTGCCTCAGCCTCCCAAGTAGCTGGGATTACAGGCATGCGCCACCATGTGCAGCTAATTTTGTGTTTTTAGTAAAGATGGGGTTTCTCCATGTTGGTCAGGCTGGTCTCAAACTCCTGACCTCAGGTGATCCGCCCACCTTGGCCTCCCAAAGTGCTGGGATTACAGAAGTGAGCCACCATACCTGGCAAGATAAGACCTTTTTAAAACCAAGCCCAGCCATGGATTTGTACCATCAAATACCTATGACTTGGGTGAATTCCTCTCCTCTTGAGGTCCCAAGATAACTTGGGGTTCCCGGCCTGTCAGAAAATGACATTCTTTACTTAACACAGATCAGAAACCCTGTACAGGGACTGTGTACACAAAATATGAGGGCAGTTTTCCAAGGGTTTTCTTGGCTCCATAAGTCAAGTTTGATTCATTAAAAGAAAACACACCATTCCAGTCAAAGCCTTGGTAAAATAACCAGTTTTTCCAGTTGTGTCCTGTTACAAATGAAAACAGATTCTTATTGAACTTATGCAAATAACTATATTGCCATAATTAAGACTACTCACAAATAGTTTCCAAATTCTGGAGAAAATCGGGTAGAGAGAAACAAATATGCTCCACATTTTGTTCATGGGAGTATACTAAATTGTTAAAAGCTGTCAGTAGCTCTAAAGAAAAGTTTCCTTGACTCTGAAAAGCAAAACAAAGGATTAGCAATATTTTAAGCAAAAACTCAAAAAGATCACTCCAGTCTCCTATTCAGTTCATGCAGTTAATTCCTGTCCTGCTTGATATTAATGAACATTTAGCTCTTCAGGAGTCCTAAACATTTTTCCTCTATTCTGATGTCACAATCTCCAAAGTTGTCAGAAACCTCCATTCAAGAGCACGTTTTAGAGCTTTATACCTGATTATAAAATCAACTTCTAAAGAGGACCAAAACAGCCAGGCACAGTGGCTCATGCCTGTAATCCCAGCACTTTGGGAAGCCAAGGCAAGTGGATCACCTGAGGTCAGGAGTTCAAGACCACCCTGGCCAACATGGTGAAACCCCATCTCTACAAAAATACAAACAAAATTAGGCATGATGGCGGGTGCCTGTAATCCTAGCTACTCGGGAGGCTGAGGCGGGAGAATCACTTGAACCCAGGAGGCGGAGGTTGCAGTGAGCCAAGATCATGCCATTGCACCCCAGCCTGGGCAACAGAGTGAGACTGCACCTCAAAAAAAAAAAAAAAAAAAA
>NW_026655357.1:0-7172 GCF_009828535.3 Hylobates moloch
AAAAATATATATATATCTGTGATATAGGTCCTGACATGCTCCTCTATAGCCAGGGACTGCTAGTTGGCTACAAACTAGTCTTAGCCTCCTAGGACATTTAAAGGGAATGTTTTATTTCCTGTCAATCAATGAATTTGTTATTTTCTCAAGGGCAAAATAAGCTCATGCTTGCTTTTTACCTGCCCCACTGAAAAGCACAAATTTGGGAAATCAGAAACCAAGACTAACTAGAATTAAAAATAAGTCAGAATATTCTACCACATACTAGTTGAGTGAACATAAACAAGCAACTTAATCTCTCTGTGCCTCAATTTTGTCATGACCATGAGCCTGATGACAACACTTACCTCAATGGGTCATTGAGAAGATCAAAATGATTATCAGGCATATGGCACAATTTCTGCCTAATGTTGACATTTTATATTTGGTAATAGCAATATCATTATTTTTAAAAATGAATTTGATTCCAGAACGTCCTCTGCTGTTACCTGCTCAAACAAAATACTAAAATTAAATTTTATTGTCATATCTGCCACATTACCTTTCCATTTTTTCCTACTACTTAGCAATTCCTTCCAGGCCGAGTCTCTGTCGTTATACACTAGACTTGACCTTACGCACAGATATACACATATTAAGCTCATGTTGGGCCCAGAGCACGTTTCCCTATCTTGTTAGTAAGCATAACAAACGTCCTGGGTAAAGGAGTCCAAACTTTTAATCTATAGTATATAACTTTTCCAAATGATTTGCTTCTCCCACACACAGTTACATTATTCCTTTGCTCTATGCTTTCAGAAATTTATTGGTGCCTATCAATGGAAAGGGCATATTTTACAAAATTACACATGCCAAGGGCAACTTTAATTTTGGAAAGAGACCTATTTTTTTTGCCCAGTAACATTGTGTCATCACAAAGGACAAGTTGCAAACACTTTCATTTAGGAACCATCACTGTAAGAATTAGAAGCATGCTTCAGAAATATTTGCCACTGGAAACTGCAGCAGGATATCTAACAGCAGAATTTCTTTTTGTTTTAAATGCTCCCTTGAGGCTGGACAGAAAGGAAAATTATTCGTAAACTTAGTTTTTATACAAAGGTATATACAGTAAAAACATTGAATGTACTTTACAGAAACGTTAAAATGCTAAATTTTAAAAAGCAACAATGGATAAACTATAGAAACACAGCATTGCAAGATAGTGAATCATGCAATTCATATGTGTTTTTCCAAAATAAAAAAGAATTTAAGACTATAAAATGACATCTCTGTATTCTACAGGCATTCTATGAATTATTAGTGGTAAGTTTAGTACTAAAATCAAGTTTATTTCTCAATTTTATGAAACAGTCACCTGCTATATATTGTTGTCATTTTATAACTCAGGGAAAATGGCTTTTAAGATTTGCATATTCAAATAGTTAAGACAAGCTGTGATATAGTAATGCAGTAGATGAATACCTAACTCTTAAATGACAAGAAGGTGAATAGTAGATTACATGGAAATTTCTATACAAAATAGTAGCCACTGATGGAATAAAAATACAACATAATCCAGAAACACTATGTACACCATTCAAAAAAACATATTTTCACATTTATAAAGATTGGAAGATTATGCTGGAAAAGTTTTCCATTTGACATTTTCAATTCTTTTGATAGATCACTGTTTGCTGCACAATTTATAAATGAAAACTAATTTGTTATCTTTGAAGAAAATTATAAAATCACAGGATTAAAAGTTAATTTTAAGATTATCTAGTCAAATATCCCTTTACCCACTTCAAACCATAAACAATCAGCTTTAGTATCCCACGTGTCACAGGTGATACAGGAACATAAGCACTAATCTGCACTATATTAAAAAATAAATTCTGACCACTATAATGGGAGAAGTTTACGCTATGTACTGGGTGAACTTTCTGAAGTTCCATTTTCACTTATGTGACTAGAATTAACATGAACTTGATCACAGTTAAGATAAATGTAAAATGATGATGATAATAATGAAGGTGCTATCAACAAGTAATGCTTTATAATACTTTTCTATTTGTAAAGCCCTCGCTCATATATAATTTTATTTGATTTTCTCTATAACTCTTGGAAGTAGGTATTTGTATCAAACCGCAGTCTGCATTTTACGGATGAGATCAGTGGGGCTCATAGATGGTCAAATATAAATTTTGATTTGATATGTTAAAAACAATAGCAACACCAACAATCTAATTTACAGGAAGACTGGGTGTGACTCAGGACTTATTCAGTGAAGACAACCATCAGGAATGTTTTAAAATTCAAATGAACAGCTTTGAGTGCCCCAGCTAGGCCAAGAAAATTATAACCTTTCAACACAGGCCAAAGTTAACAGTTGTGCTTAATATATATTTTTTTATACTTAAACTGTGATAATAGAACATGCATTAAGCTGATAAGCCAGATGTAGTCCCCTTAAAACTGAACTAGCTCGAGGAAAACTGAAGGTTCAAAATTGTGGAAAGTGAAAATGGAATAAAACAAGAATGTCAAAGAAAAGAGTAGTGCAGTTGGTAGAAAACTTCTCTAATTGCCTCGGTATGTGTTCATACCAGGCTTAAGAAAGATGCAGGGTAATGCATATTGAGAAAAAAAGAACAAGACGTACATACTCTAAATGTCAATGCCCCTTAATTTTCTGATCGTTTTTGTCTTGTCTCCAATTTTCTACACAGTTTCCCTTGAAAATCAAATTTAAATCCTAGGTGTCCATCAACAGATGAATAGATTTTAAAAAGTGGTGTATGTACACAACAGAATAATATTCAGCCTTAAAATAAAGAAGGAAATCTTGCCATTTGAGACAACATAGATAAACCTGGAGGACATTACGCTAAGTGAAATGAGCCAGGCACAGAAAGACAGATACTACAATCATCTCGTTGATATGTAGAATCTAAACATTTGATATCATAGAAGCAAATAGGAGGATGATGGTTACTAGCCACTGGGGAAGTGGGGTGCATGCATTGGGGAAGAGACTGGGGAAATGTTAGTCCAAGTGTACAAAGTTTCAGTTAGATAAGAGAAATAAATTCAAGAGATCTGTTGTAAAACATGGTTACTATAGTTAATAATAATGTATTTTATTATTGACAACTTCTAAGAATGTAGATTTTAAGTGTTCTTACCATAATATAAACATAAGAATATGAGGTAATACATAAGTTTATTAGCTCAATTTAGCCATTCTACATTGTATACATAGAATAGAACATCACAATGTACACCATAAATGTATATGCAACTATGATTTATCATTTAAAAATATATTGAAAAACTATTTTAAACAAAAATAAATATTGAAAATCTGGGGAAGAAAGACATAGATAAACACTATAGTGAAGAACCGTGTAAGACTGAATGGTATACTCTAAGAACAGTAGTACACAACAGCAGGGTCCAGGGAGGAGCCACTTCATGCAATTGAAACAAAGTCAGAGATATAAGCCTTACTTCTGCCATGTCATCATTCATGAACAAAGAGAAAGGAATCTACCAAGATCCTTTGACTACTACAGCACAGCATTCCCTAGATCTCTTCCTTTGTCTGTTTCTTCACTGTTTCAGTGACTTTTTATTCACCCACGCTCTAAATGTCAGTGCCCCTTAATGTTCTGATCTTGCTTGTCTTATATCTAATCCTCTACCCATTTACCCTGGAAAATCAAACTTAAAGCCAAGGATTACATTATAAATATTTTCCAAATCTCTATTCCTAATCTCCAAGCCTATATTTTTCACTGTCTGTGTATTTTTTATCTCAAAATGTTGAAAACAGGACTTAAAGTTCCAGGCTAAAATATTCAGAATCATCTTTTATTCATTTCTGCCTTGCCACCTAGCCATTTAATTCTGTTGCCTCTACTTCTGAAGTATCTTTTTTATCCATCTTCTCCTCACCATTTCCACCACTAATGTTCTATTGTAGGCCATTGCTATGTTTTTATAACTATTACAATGCCCTCGCTTACCTCTCTGAATTCAGGCTGTCCAGTGATCTTGTATACTGATACCCACTTCATAGGCTTAAAGCTATGTCCCTTGAACTGTGTTTTAAATACTGACAATTTTGAGGAATGTTAATAAAAGAAATTTTTAAATGGGAATTGTGATGAAATGTTATTAGGAAATGCTGGGTTAAACAAATTAAAATATATCTCTTTATGACAGGACTTTTCAGAGCCTATAGCATGTTAATTTACTTTATGAAAATTCCATATAAAATTTACATGTGGGCAATAATTTTATTTGCCTTTTTTCTTATATTTCTGGAATGGGCACACAGTGTCCATCAAATAGAAGTTGCTTAGTAAATATAGTTTGAATGGAAAAAAATGATAAATTGTAAACAGCATTTTCACTTTTGTCTAAATGTAACAGTTTATCAAGTTACATTTCAAGGGAGTAATGTTTATGAATACTTTTCTGTGAAATGTTGGTCCAAAGTTGGGTTTCTCAACCTCAGCACATACTGTTTTGGGCTAGGGAATTATTTATGGGAAGGAACCTACCCTGTACGTTGTAGAATATTTAGCAGTCGTGTTGACCTCTACCTACTAGATGCCAGTAGCACCAACACTTCCATTTGCGACAGCCAGAAATATCTTCAGACATTGCCAAATGTCCCTGAGGTGTGGGTGAGGGGACAAGGAGGGCAATATCATCCCTACTTAAGAACCAGTGGTTTAAAATATAGTCTGGGCTTATTACTCTTTAGCTAAAAATTTTTCACAACCTTTTTATTGTCCATGAAATTATGCCTAAGTTTCCTAGAATAATATTCAAGTTTCCATTTTATCCCCAATCCTACAGGCACTTGCTCACACAAAAACATCTATACACATACATATACTTCCAGTCTACTGTAGGAATTTATCACACATATCTTCATTTCCTCCTTCTCTATCCCACACCTCCAGTTTATCAAGTGTTTGTTTCAATAATTTTTTCTTTAATAATATGTATTACTCAAAGTTTCCCTTGTTATCCCTCCATAGTTCTGATTTCATCTGAGTATAAACATTTGGAGGAACACTGCACCATGTACCCTGGGTCCTATATCCCATGAAGGGAGCTCTGCTAATTTTCATATATGACCCAGAAACGTAATTCCTTAATTAATATATGAAAATTTATTGAATGTCTACTATGTGCTAAGCACTGTGCAGTCTGCTGGGATTGCAACAATTACTGAAATACATTCCCTACTTTCAAGGAATTTGCATACTAGTGATTTATGAATTGAGATAAGTGCTATAACAGAGGCAAACACCAAAAGGCAAAGAGGTGAAGGAGAAGAACAATTAGGTTTGTGTGAGAAGCCCTTGGTGGATAGTACAGTGTGTGGGGGATCTGTCAGAGTGGTGGGAAAAACTATAGGGAAAGGACACAAACCTTCTGAAAGGTCAGAAGATTCTGCAGAGTCCCCGGGGAGAATAGCTGAAGGCAGCTGTTCTATAACCCTAAGGCAGAGGGCAAGGAGTAGGTACAAGGGAATGTGGGGGAATTTATCTTAAACAGGCTTGTTTACTTATGTTGACCAGGAACTGACCTTTGATCATCTGCACACCTGAAAGGGGAACAATAAATGTTAATTACCTACAGGTTGTGTTGGCTCCAGGTTTTCGGCATTGTGCCTGCACTGAATAAAAGCAAGCAGCTGAAGCTTTTTGGGGCTGCTCTCAGGCCACTAGAGCCAGGCAGTCATCTACCCACTGTTACACTGCATACCTGTGTCTGAGTACTAATTTCATCCATCGGCCAGGGTCTGCGGCACAGACCAGGCAATAGAGGTAGCAAGTATGAGCCATGAAAATGAGTAAGTGCCGATCCAGCACCTCAAAGAGTGACCACTCATATTAGGCCTTGTGAAGAGCAAATCCACTGGTATGAAGGCAGAATTGTGTTTTAGAGAGTTGCTGTTGTTGAATGCTGTCTACATTTGGTCCCTGCGGTATTTCCCTCCTATATTAAGAAAGAAAATTTCACCAAGGATTTTCACCCGGCATGTCTTTTCACTCAGCCGTAATTCTTGCCTTTATGCTTAATAACATTGGACAGAACATTCAGATACATTGCAAGAACATGGTTCAAGGGGATCCTATGGGAACAGTGGAAGGGGAGTAGGAGTGCAGGTAGCAATTATCAGGACAGGATCTAGTCATTGTTTTCCCCCCCAAAAAATGTGTCCTGGCCACCACACAAAGCAACCTTCCCTCCTGTTCTCCTGGATGAGATTTTCAGCTCAGGCAAAACAAATCAACTCAAGGTATTTGAATAAAAGAAAGTGTTAACTATATCAGGGTAGTTTTAAAGGTTAAACACACACAGCAACAACAACAACAATAAAGATTTTTTCACCCCTACATTGAAGCAACGTCCATTAGCAGATATTTACACATTGGAAGAAATTTTCAAATGCTTTTTAAATATCATGTCAGTGATAACTGCGTATGCATATTTTACCTGAATAAATTGTTCACTGAAGTAATGGAAGCTATATGGGCAAAGCAAATGAAACATAGAATTTATCAAGCAGTCCTTACTGTATTTTCATTATATCTTCTCCAAAATGTTTAAACTTAAATTAGATTTGTACTTGCCAGAATTTTGCTTAGCTTAATTATGCCCAGAAAGGAATTGACAAATCTATTTAAGACAAGTCTTGGTCTAAAGGAAATGAAGTTCTGGATTCAGAGATAAATGGGATTTTGTTATCTGCTGCTTTTATTGTTGTTGTTTTTTTTTTAATCAGAGATTGTCTCCAGTATCTGCTACAGAGAGCTATATATTGGCTGTGGATGCCACAGGGATTTCATCTTGTGAGAAGATTGTGAGATATGGATAGTAGTTCCCGGGAATTCTGTGAAGATAAGAAGGTCAAGTTTGATTAGTGATGTCTGTCCTGGGCGCAGCCTTGGGAGCAGTGGTATGCAAGCCAGATAAACCATAACAGACAGCTTTGTTTTCTCAATCTAGGGACTAGACTCTAAGCCCCTTTAGATCCTTTGTCCATTTTCCAACATGATGATTAAAATTATCAACCTATTTGTATTGATTTATTATTTCAAATTATAGAAAAAATAACTGAAAAAATCTGTTTTAAAACACAAAGATAGTCTATAGTCCCATAA
>NW_026655358.1:0-7167 GCF_009828535.3 Hylobates moloch
CAGTGGCGCAATCTCGGCTCACTGCTAGCTCCGCCTCCCAGGTTCACGCCATTCTCCTGCCTCAGCCTCTCCGAGTAGCTGGGACTACAGGCGCCCGCCACCACGCCTGGCTAATTTTTTGTATTTTTAGTAGAGATGGGGTTTCACCATGTTGGCCAGGATGGTCTTGATCTCTTGCCCTCATGATCTGCCCGCCTCGGCTTCCCAATGTGCTGGGATTACAGGTGTGAGCTACCGCGCTTGGCCTGTTGGGTACTTTTGTTGGACATAGGGATGCCAGGCAGTCTGGTCCTCAGGTCACTAGGTGACACATCCAGCTACATGGCATTCCTGCTGCTGGTGTGGATGGCAGGCTTTGGGTGGACTAGTCCTCAGGACTGTGGTCATTGTGCATGAGGGCCAGCAGTGGTGGTTGTGGGTCCCAGGTGAACTGGTCCTCTAGTCGGTGAACTGGTCCTCTAGTCTCTGCACTGCATGCATGGCAGTGTGGCAGCTCTACTACTGGAGGGGTGGGGTCACTGTCAGTGTTGGTGGCAGCAGACCTGGGCAGGTAATAAGGTGCAGGCGCATGGAAGTCACACAGGTATGAACCTCAAAGAAGGGCCAAATGGGTGATGCCTACATACCCTCTTCATAGGGTGGAGGGAAGGGGAGTATGTAGGCAATTTTAGAGGAAGAGCAAATTATTTTGAGGGGAGATGAATGGGCCCAAAGAACAGACAGTAGCCTAGGACAAAATTCATCTGGGCTGTGGGTGTGGCACCTACTCTAGTCTTCTTTCATGTGAGTTAATCTTCTATGTTTGGTGAGATTATAGGGAGGGGGCCCAAGAAAATAGCATTCCTTCTGAGGGAGCTTCAGAGAAATCCTCCCTTTGCACTTCAGGAGAGACAAAGAGAAGGGATGAGAGACTGTGGCCAGGATGGTGAGAGAAGGTCAGAGAGACCTTCGTTCTGAGGCTGCTTCCTTACTTCAAAGTACTCAGCATGTCAAAGTGACATCCTCTGGGGTATTGTTTTCTGAACCCTAACAGGATCTTTAAAATTTCTTCTAGTCTTTATAATTTTGGAAATTATAAATCCTTCTAGAAGGAGCACAATTTGGAAGACTTGTCTTAATTACATTTAATGGTTTTAATTTCAATGGGAACAACTGGCTCAGAAATTTTAGTAGTAACTGTTAAGCTATAAATAAGGGTGACAAACAGCCTTCTATGATTTGGGCAAGGTAGAAAAAAATGAAATGAAACTAGGGTTAAGGTTATAGATAGAATGTGTGTTCCAAGATTTGGTGTACTTGCTAGAGATAGGTGGCAAAATTCCCTGCACTTTCCGGCAGCCAAGGCAGTAGGGACCCACACTAGCAGTTACTCAATTTATGGTGATGTTAAATAGGACAGATACTGCCACCACTTAGTGTTCAGAAAAATGTTTTTTTTGTAAGCTATCATAAAGAGAATTCTCATGAATTCTGTCAACAATATCCCCTTAGCTAATACAGTATCAGATATCAAACAGTCACTTTTTATAATGTCCCTCAGCCTCAATCAGTAGCATGACACCAAAGTACAGGACAAACAATTTTCTGGGACTTGAAACCATCCAGTCCAAGTAGGCAATTCTCTGAAGCTCTACCTTAATTTAAGAATAAAATATAAGAGCATAGAAAGCAGTTTTGTGACTTGTGATTCTCTTTTGGGTTGCACACTTCTTTGGGAAATGGATGATAGGTCTAGATTCCTTTCCTTGTCAATAAGCATATGCATCATCGCACAAATTTTACATGTTATTTTAGGAAATTCACAATTTCAGAGAGTTCATAATCCCTTACCCTACCCCTCACCCGTTCACCCTTGTCCCGCCCCAACCCTCCTGCCCTGACTGATCCAGGCTCAGCACCCTAGTCTTCAAGACTATTGTGAGTTAACATGGTAAGAACATGCAGTATGAGGATGGTTGTGCTGGTTGGACACATTCCTCTGCTTTAACAGGAAGCCACATCGAGGATGGGAATTTTCATTTATGAAAGTTGATGAACTTGACATGTCTGAACAAAAGATGTTTATTTCGCTTTGGTGAGAATGTAGTCAGGAATGTGATTTTTCTTAGAGAACAGCTAAGCATAACAAATTAAAAAGGGCCCCAAAATCTCCCTCTCATAGAGGAAGCTCTAACAATTTTAGCCTAGAAAAATTATAAGGCAGATGTTACAAAGGACCATCTGAGCTATCTTAAACCAACAAATTATTGGTATTTTCGGTATTTGATATTCTTGGTACAGAGCTCATAGAATGTCTTTATTTTAAGCAACTGCAGTTTCTTGGTGAACCTAAAATAAAAATCCTCGTGTAATATATCTTGGGAAGCTGAATAACTTTATTTTCTTTTAGAATTATTTATCATCTTATCATCAACCAGTTATATGTTGAAAACATTTATCCAGTTACGTCTGCTTTAGATTCTCATTAATTGTGGTTTCCTTTGCATTGCAGTGTTCTAATCTTAGGTGCTTCAGGTGGAGTTGGTACTTTTGCTATACAGGTAAAACCATTTTTTAATCTTGTGAATAGGAGGATTTTGTTTGCATGAATTTATAAATTAAGATAAATTATTTCTCCTTAAAAGCTGAGAGAAAGGTAGGTCTGGTAAATGTACTGTAATTTCAGCTTGTTCTGTAAGAGGAAAATATTCTTTTTTTATTAGAAAAAATTATTTTTTAGAGATGGAGTCTTGCTGTGTCACCCAGGCTGGAGTGCAGTGGCACAATCATAGCTCGCTGTAAGGAAAATATTCTAATGTAGAAGGAAGCATTAAGCTTTCTAGTAGTTTAATATGAGTGGGTGTGTGGATGTCCTTGATGACAGATGTAGGAAAGCTTTTAAGAAGGAAGATCATCGGCAGTGCAGGTAGATGGAAGTTAGCAATTTAGTAGGAAACAGCCAATGTCAAAAACCAATACTAGTTTCCAATCAAAATTTTTGCAGGCTAAAAAGCCTTCAAAATGTAGAAATTGATAAGCTGATTCTAAAATTTGTATAGAAATATAGTAGCCAAAATACCGTTAAGATGGCAATACTTCCCCCAAAGTGATTTATAGATTCAGTGCAATCCCTATCAAAATGCAACTGCTTTTTTTTGCTTTTCATAAATGGACAAGTTGATCCTAAAATGCATATGGAATCACAGGGGACCCCAAATAGCCAAACAATCTTGAAAAAGAATAAAGTTGGAGGACTCACACTTGCTGATTTCAAACTTACTACAGAGCTACAGTAATCAAAACATAAGGGTGAACTTATAGATCAGTGGAATAGAATTGAGCATCCAGAAATAAACCTCTGTGGTCAATTGATTCTGACAAGAATGGCAAGACCATTAAATGGAGAAAAGAATAGTTCCTTCAACAAATACTGCTGGAACAACTAGATATCCACATGCAAAAGAATGAAGTTGAGCCCCTACCTCACATCACATTAAAAAAAAAAAAAAAACCCTCAAGGTTAGGCATGGTGGTTCACACCTGTTATCCCTACACTTTGGAAGGCCAAGGTGGGTGGATCACTTGAGGTCGGGAGTTCCAGAACAGCCTGGCCAACATGGTGAAACCCTGTCTCTACTAAAAATACAAAAATTAGTTGGACATGGTGGCGTGTGACTGTAATTCCAGTTACTCAGGAGGCCGAGGCGGGATAATTGCTTGAACCTGGGAGGCGGAGGTTTCAGTGAGCCTAGATCATGCCACTGCACTCCAGCCTGGGTGATGAGTGAAACTCTGTCTTAAAAACACAAAAACAAAAAGCTCAAATGGATCAAAGATCTAAACATAAGAACTAAAACCATAAAACTCTTAGAAGAATAGGCAGGGAAAGGGGAAAAAAAGTCTTGGAAGGAAACATAAGACAAAATCTTCATAATTGTAGATTTGGCAACAGATTTTTAGGTATGACACCCAAAGCACAAGCAACCAAAGAAAAAGATTCATCAAAATTAAAAAACTTTTGTATGTCAAAGGACACTATCGAGAAAGTGAAAAGACAACCCACAGAATGGAAGAAAATATTTGCATATCATTTATCTGGTAAGAGTCTGGTATCCAGAATATATAAAGAACTCTTATAACTCAACAACAAAAAGACAGCACAGTTTTTAACTAGCAAAGAACTTGAATTGACATTTCTCCAAAGAATATATACAAGTGGCCACTAAGTCCATGGAAGGATGGTCAATATCTTTAGTCATTAGGGAAATGCAAATCCAAACCACAGTGAGATACTGTGTCTTATAATAAAAAGCAAACACAGAAAATAAAAAATGTTAGCAAAGATGTAAATAAATTAGAACACTCATACATTGCTGGTGGGAAGTTAAAATGGTGCAGACATTGTGGGAGAGTTTGTTGGGTCCTCAAAATGTTAAACATAGAATTACCATATGACCCAGCAATTCCATTCTTAGGGATATACCCAAGAGAAATAAAAACATACATTTAAGCCTAATCTTATGAATATTCATAGCAGTATTATTCATGATAGTAAAAAAAAGTGGAAATAACTCTATCAATTGATGAATGGATAAACAAAATGTGGTATTGACATATAATGGAATATTATTCAGCCATAAAAAGGAATAAAATATTGATGCATGATACAGCATGGATGAATCTTCAAAACAGGCTAAGTGAGAAAAATCCAGAAACAAAAGGTCCTACATATTGTATGATTCCATTTATATCATATGTTTAGAACAGGCAAATCCGCAGAGACAGAAAGCAGATTAGTGGTTGTCAGGGGCTGGGGGTAGATGGAGAAGGGAGTGGGGAATGACTACCTAATGAGTGTGAGGCTTATTCTTGGGGCACTTAAAATATTCTGGAATTAGTGGTGATAGTTGCACAACATTGTGAGTGTACTAGAGACTACTGTATACTTTAAATACTTTAAAATTGTGAAAATGGTGATGTATATGAATTTTACTTCAAATAAAACAAAACAAACCAAAAGTCCCCCAAGCCTCCAGGAAAATGATGGGGCCCAGTGGCTGCTCCTGTTGTGGTCAGATGTGTAACTGACTGGCTCCTAGAAGAGGGAGCTTGATTAAGCCTCTCTCAGGATGAGGAGAGAGATTCTTTTCCCCAGTAGGGGGCAGCGAGTAGCCTCAGAGGCTCTGCCACATTACTTTCCAGGAGGGAGGTTTGGGTGTTATAGACCACCCCAGACCCAGCTTAGACTTTTTGAGAACTCAGATGGTGCTGGGGGCTTCCTGTCTGTCTGTTGACTGAACTAGGTGAAGGAGGCGAGGATTCCTGGGATGCACACTTTAACTTCTTTTAACTTATCATCTGATAACCAGAATCCAATCCAGAGGCTCAGTAAATATGAGTTGAATGCATAAATAAATAGAAGAAAGGAAAAGAGGGAGAGAGGCAAAAAGAAAAGAGAAATATCATACACAGCTGGTTAGAGTATAAATTGATACAGCCACTTAAGAAAACCATTTGGCATCTATTAAATGTGAATATAAATTGTAAAATTTCTAAAAAAAAAGAGGACAACACAAGAATTCCTATTTTAGGATTATAACCTATAGATAGATATACAAGTGTGTTTACCAAAAGATATGTACCAGAATTTCAGAGCAGGGCTATTCCTGTTAAAATTCCCCAACTAGAAAAACCCAAATGTTTTTCTAGTTGTAGAAACCATCAACAGTAAAATGAGTAAGTAAATTGTGGTATATTCTTACATTGGAATATTATACAGTCATGAAAAAACTATAATTACACACAGTGAAGTGGATGAATATCATGACCGAATGTTGAGTAAAAGAAATCAGATGCAAGAGTACATCCTGTATGGTTTCATTTAATCACATTCAAGAACAGGTGAAACTAAGCAGTAGTGTTTAAGGGTGGTGTCTACTTAGTAAAACTTCTTAAAAAAAAAAAAAAAGCAAAAAGGGTTACAGTAAAGGTCCAATTAGTAGTTACTTTTTTAAGGGAGTTGAGGAGGTTTTAATTGGGAGGCTTAGGGGCACAGGTGGTATTCTAGTTCTTAATTTTGAATAATGGTTATAATATTTGCTTTGTAATAATTTGTTAAGCTGTATATTTATATTCTGTATGCTTTTATTTGTATTATATTTCACAACAAAAAATTTTAATAAAATTAAAAAGTAATATAAAAGCATCAAGGTTAAATCCCATACAAAGCTATTATAAGGAAAGGGAAAATAAGGTATAGAATAACATACCCTATAATAAAAGCACATCAGAATACATGCCTACAGAACAGCCTGAAATGTCACCTACTATTTCAAAGCAAGTTAAAAGACATTAAAAATATAATACAAGATGTGAAAAAAACAAAATAAATCAGAATTGGAAAAACTCAGGAAAAAAGTAAAACTAAATGAAAAAATCATTTAGTAATAGAAGACTAAACTAAGAGGAACTCAATAGCAAGTAAACACAACACATAATGCTCCTTAATAGAAACAAAATGCAGAAAAAAATTCAAATTACAAAAGAAACAAAAAGATAGGCCAGGCACAGTGGCTCACCCTGTAATCCTGGCACTTTGCTAGGCTGAGGAGGGCAGATGGCTTGAGCTCAGCGATTCAGGACCAGCCTGGGCAACATGGCAAAACCTCGTCTCTACAAAAAATACAAAAATTATCTGGGCATGGTGGCTTATACCTGTAATCCCAGCTATGGAGAGGCTGAGGTGTGAGGATCACTTGAGCCCAGGAGGTTGAGGCTGCAGTGAGCTGTGATCACACCACTGCACTTCAGCCTGGACAGAGTGAGACCTATCTCAAAAAAACAGACAAAGATAAAAACAGATTCAAGAGAAAGTATCAAATATTGATGACAGGCAAGGAAAATTGATATATGGATACTAGGAGTCCTTGAAGGGGAAAACCAAAGCAAGGGAATTGAACTCATATTAAAACAATAATTAAACTTTCCTACTGTCCTGAAATTAAATGATTTGAAATTACATATTGAATAGCCACATCACTTTTCTAAGGACATGGACCCAGACTGAGCAACACCAAGGAAAATTACTAATAAAAATATGGAGAAAAATGATAGTGAAATTACTGGCCTTTAAAGAAAAAAGAAATAGATCCTTTGGAAATCTAGAGAAAATAGCACATGTGCTACTTA
>NW_026655359.1:0-7165 GCF_009828535.3 Hylobates moloch
GAAAGGAGCACTGGAAGGCTGGGCGCAGTGGCTCACGCTTGTAATCCCAGCACTTTGGGAGGCTGAGGTGGGCAGATCACCTGAGGTCGGGAGTTCCAGACCAACCTGACCAACGTGGAGAAACCCTGTCTCTCCTAAAAATACAAAATTAGCCAGGCGTGGTAGCGCATACCTGTAATCCCAGCGATTCGGAAGGCTGAGGCAAGAGAATTGCTTGAACCCAGGAAGGGGAAGTTGCGGTGAGCCGAGATCAAGCCATCACACTCCAGCCTGGACAACAAGAGCAAAATAGCGAAACTCTGTCTCCAAAAAAAAAGAATACTTTCTGAAAGTATTTATTCATACAAATAAAGACTTGACACATGAGGCAGGAATGCAAATGGGCCATGGAATCACTCATTCCACAGTATATACCGAGTGCCCTTGAAGTGCTGGGCACTGCTCCAGGATTGGGGGTGTATTGGTGAAAGAGAAGCAAGCTGCCTGCTCAGATGGCAGGGAATGGGGGAAAACAGGGAGACAGTTTCCTGTTTGAGATGTTGGGAGATGGTTCGAGTAGTATATTTACTGGAAATAGACATTCGACTTGGATGTCCCTTTTTGGAAATGTGCCTGTGTCCAGGGCTGGGTTTGGACCCCATTGAACTTTGGCTCTGACATAGCTGTTGCCACACTCAGTGGAACTGAATCTATGTTTGTCTTCCCCGGCATCCCTCACCCCAACTCTCCCCTCCACAACATACATCCCATGCCAGCCTAGGGACTCTCAAAGCTGGCTTCATCATTAGGTTTGCAGCTGGGTCCCACTGAAGTAAATCTTGGCACTCAGAGGGATAGGAATTGAATGAAGACATGAGCTTACTGAGCGGGAGGCCTCTCTACGGAAATCTGTGGACTCACACGTTTACTAATGTTGCTGCAGCCCCGCACCCACCTTGGCCTTGGGCAGCCATACTCTAGGGCTTTTGTAACCTCTCCACATCAGGAACTCAAATTAGACCTGGGTTTGGAGGCGGTACTCTGAGCTGGCCTTCGGGGGAGGTTTTGTGCAAGGCATTTCCCAAGTGCTGGCAGGATTGTGTCACAGACACAAAGTAAACTTTGGCTGGGCTCCAAGTGACCGCCCACAGTTTATTATAAAGGTGACTGCACCCTGCAGCCACCAGCACTGCCTGACTCCACGTGCCTCCTGGTCTCAGTATGGCGCTGTCCTGGGTTCTTACAGTCCTGAGCCTCCTACCTCTGCTGGAAGCCCAGATCCCATTGTGTGCCAACCTAGTACCGGTGCCCATCACCAATGCCACCCTGGACCGGGTGAGTGCCTGGGCTAGCCCTGCCCTGAGCACATGGGCAGCTGCCTCCCTTCTCTGGGCTTCCCTTTCCCTGCTGGCTGTGGTCGGACCCCCACGCCCGGCTCTGCCCTTTTCTCTTCTGGGTCCCCAGGGTGAAATTCTTACCAGCCCAGGGGACTCTGGAGGCACCCCCTGCCTCCAAACTCAGAAGCCTCACTGCAGAGTCCTTCAGGGAGGATGGTTCTATGCTGGGCCTGGAGGGGCTGCCTGGGGGGCAATCACTGATCCTCAGGGTGAGCTCCTGCATGCGCACTGCCCACCAGGGGCCTCATCTCCCCATTTGCAAAATCAGGGAGAGATCTGCCTGGGTCTCTTCCCGGCTGACAGTCAAAGATTCAGCATCAAGCCCCCAACACCAGCTCCCACCTTCTCCCCAGATCTCTGGCAAGTGGTTTTATATCGCATCGGCCTTTCGAAACGAGGAGTACAATAAGTCGGTTCATGAGATCCAAGCAACCTTCTTTTACTTTACCCCCAACAAGACAGAGGACACGATCTTTCTCAGAGAGTACCAGACCCAGTAAGAGCCCCCATTCCAACGCACCCCCATCTCAGCTTCTGGCCAGAAGACCCTCTTCCTGGCCTTGGCCTTCCCAAGGGTGGAACCGGGAGGGCTGGCTTTAATCTCCACTGGACTCTTGCCCCTGGACTGTGATGGGCAATTGGCCACTTGTGAATAATCTTCCTGTTTTCCTTCTGCCTTCTGTTTGGCTTTAGACAGGACCAGTGCTTCTATAACACCACCTACCTGAATGTCCAGCGGGAGAATGGGACCGTCTCCAGATATGGTGAGGGCCAGCCCTCAGGCAGGAGGGTTCACTGTGGGAACAGGGCAGGCCAGCATAAGGTGGGGGCTGGATGTACAGCCCTGGAGGCTTTGGTCACAGAGAAATAACCACTAACATTTTTGAGCTCTAACAACGTGCTCAGAAACAACTCTAAGAGGACACTGTGAGAATTAGATGAGGAAACAGAAGAACAGAGACCTCAAACAGTTTCCCCGAGGTCACACAGCTTATAATTAGAACTAGAATTGGGACTCCAGGCTGGCTTCAGATCTGCCTCTCTCTCATGCCCTCTTTAAGATCCTTTGGAAACCAATGGTAGAAGCCTGTATTTGGAGAGGCGGTGCCTTCAACTACATTCCCCATCACCGCAGAGGTGGCAGATAGCAGGGATCTGATGGAGCTGAACTGACACCATTTAGCAGCCTGAGCCTCATCTCTGGGTCTCTTTTCCTCATCTGTAAAATGGGGAGAAAGGCCCTGACAGCCACGGTCTGTGTGAGGCTCCTGAGATCTCATGAGAAAGTGCTTGGCGTGGAGCCGGGCATGCAGCAGGGGCTGGGCACATGGTGGCCTAAAGGAGCCCCGGGCCTTCGCTGATGGGCTGTGTGGCCCTGGACACACCTAGGCCTCCTCACCTGTAAGATGGGCACCATTGTGCCATCCCATGTTCTCACCCAGAGGCTCTTTTTCTCTTCCAGAGGGAGGCCGAGAGCATTTCGCTCACCTGCTGATCCTTAGGGACACCAAGACCTTCATGCTTGCTTTTGATGTGAACGATGAGAAGAACTGGGGGCTGTCTGTCTATGGTAGGCATGCGTAGCAGCCCCAAACTCATGCCCCACTCAGGCCTCACCCCCCATTCACCCGCCCCTAGGGCTGGGACCCTAGAACCCCAGCCCTCCCTGGCCTCCCGCCGGGCCCCACCGTGTCCCCAGTCAGACTCCTTGCTCCCCCTGCAGCTGACAAGCCAGAGACGACCAAGGAGCAACTGGGAGAGTTCTACGAAGCTCTCGACTGCTTGCGCATTCCCAGGTCAGAAGTCGTGTACACCGATTGGAAAAAGGTAAATGCAAGGGATTGGGCAGTGGCCACCTTGTCCATGGCCCAACTTGGGCAGCCCCAGAGGCCCAGAGTGGGAGAGCTGCCAGCCAGGGCTGCACAGCTCGGCAGGCCTTCTGCTTTTAGGCACCTGCCTCACTGTAGGGACGACTGAGCTCTACAGAGGCCCAGGGGTGGTGGATGAGGGCCCAGGAGGGAGAAGTCCCTGTGAAACCAGGGAGGACCTCAAAGCTAACAGGAGGGAACAGCGTGAGCCACAGGGTTGGGGGATTGGCAATTGGAGGGGACGCAATGCGGGGAGTTACCACTTACAGACGCCTCCCAAACCCCAGGCTTTCATCCCACCTCCACTCCCCACTCATTTTTAATACCCGTGCGGTGGGGAATTGATACTGTGGTTTTCAGTGTCACCCATACTGCAGCATGGCCACAGTCACCATCCCGATTTTTGCTACAAATGAGAATTACTGTACAATGAGCTCCTTAACACTTTTCTTTAAACCTGCGTTTGGAAGACTTGCCATGGTTTGGCCCTGTGCCCTAATATCTGTGAAATCACAGCGCCGATGAGCTTGTTCCAATTTTAAAAATATATACATGCAGTACTTTCATGACTATTCAAAGAAAAACAATTCCACCCATTTGCCACCTGAGATGACCACCAGGGATGTGAACTACCCCCCGCCCCCATCCCCAGCCCCAGGATCCTGGGACAGACAGCGCTTATGAACACAACCACTGTAGTCGGCTCACCTGATCCACAGCCTGGCACCCCCACTGTCTGGCTAGGGAGACTCGAATGGGTCCCGCAGCCATCCTGAGCCTCAGTTACATCATCTGCATAGTAGTGGTGGTTGTGAGGAATTCAGGAGCTGCAGCATAAGGGCTCGGCGGGTCCTAAGTGCTCAGTAAATGCCAGTGGTTCTTAAGGGTCTGAGCTCCCATTTTAGAGGTGAAGAAGCTGAGGCTCAGAGACAGAAAATGACTTGCCCAAGATCAGCCAGCTGGGAAATGACAGTGCCAGGGTTGGAGCCACGGTTGAGCTGGTTCCACAGGCCAGAGCTCATTCTGCCCTCTCCCCGGAAGACCTCCCACCCTTTCCCCATGTCTCTGCTTCCCCCTCACCCCAACTCCCCGCTGCCTTCTAGGATAAGTGTGAGCCACTGGAGAAGCAGCACGAGAAGGAGAGGAAACAGGAGGAGGGGGAATCCTAGGAGGACACAGCCTTGGATCAGGACAGAGACTTGGGGGCCATCCTGCCCCTCCAACCCGACACGTGTACCTCAGCTTTTTCTCTCACTTGTATCAATAAAGCTTCTGTGTTTGGAACAGCTAGGTTGTTAGTCATTTGTTCACTCATTCATTCTGAAGGCTGCCCTGAGTTCAACCCTGGCTGGGCACTGGATAAGACGCTGTCCCTGGTGGGAAGAGCCCCACACATGGCAGGATGGATGATGACAGGCACTGAGTGTTACGGGAGCCCAGCACTGTAGGAAGACGCTGTCTTCTGCAGGGTGAAAATCTGGGAAGGCTTCCTGGAAGGGGCATCTGAACCAATCTAGAAAGATGAGGAGCATAATATAACCTGTTGTTCCTGTGTACAATGTGTGATGATCAAATCTGGGTCATTTCCACCACCTCAAACGTTTACCATTTCTTTGTGTTGGGAACATTATCACACAGTTCCCCATAAATATGTATATTATGTGTCCATTTAAAATAATACAAGCAAACAAATGTGAATTTCTAAACTGAGACTACTGTAAGGCCTTTCTCCTAATAGTAAGATTGTAATAAAACTTCAACTAGTCATAAAAAAAAGATCCTTTTCTGTTTCTGCTGCAAGCAAGGAAATGAGAGGATGCATTTGAGTAACCTTGAGGCAGACCGTAAACAGGAGTGGAGGTGTGATATGGTTTGGCTCTGTGTCCCCACCCGAATCTCACATGGAATTTTCAGCCCCATGTGTTGGAGGTGGGTCCCGGTGGGAGGTAATTGTATCATGGGGGTGGTTTCTAATGGTTTAGCACCATCCCCTGAGTGCTGTTTCTCACAGGATCTCATTGTTTAAAAGTGTGTAGCACCTCCCCCTTTGCTCTCTCTCTCCTGCTGTCTTGTGAAGAAGGGACTTGCTTCCTCTTTGCCTTCCACTATGATTGTAAGTTTCCTGAGGCCTCCCAGCCATGCTTCCTCTTAAGCCTGTGGAACTGAGTCAATTAAGCCTCTTTTTTTCATAAACTACCCAGTCTCAGGTAGTTCTTTATAGCAATGTGAGAACAGACTAATACAAGGTGGATGGGGTGGGGAGAGTTCAGGCATGTGGTTCCTATCACAAGGAGATTATTCCAGTATTACCATGGCCACTGGGGGAGGCACGTTATTGGGGGGACCAGGCCGGAGACAGGAAGGCCTGAGTGAAGGCTGCTTTGGACATCTAGGCAAGAAGTGGTTGCCTGGGCCAGGGCAAGGCAGGGAAGGGCTGGGGTGATGCAGAGGGCTTGGGGCCCAGGCCTGAGGGGCTGGGTGTCTCCATGGACGTGTCCTCAGGGTGCTCACCTGGGAGACCCAGAAGAAGGAGACAACACCTAAGGGTGAGGCTGGTCCCTGGAAATCAGTTGACATCTTGCAAATGTGGAACCCTGAGGTGGAGCCAAGCCCGAGGCACAGCCCACTCAGCGGCACAAGCCACAAAGGGCTGGCCTCACCCCCACCTGGGTGCTCATGATTGACAGCCTCTTGTAACATGAGAGAAGCAGCACCCCTCCCGTGGCAGAAAAGTTGGGCCTGAGGCGTTCCAGCAATTCCACATGTGCAGCTGCGTACACCATCCACGGTGATAGGACCATGAGCCCGAGGCTCTGACACCCCAGGGTCCAATCCTGTGTCCTCAGGCACCATCCCCCTTTGTACCTCCTGTCCCAACAGTCAAGATCCACAGGGCCAAGACTACAGCACCCTTTGCTCAGCACCCAAACCACTGCTGTGCCCACAGCATGGAGGCTGGGGACACAGAGCTGATGTCCTCAGAAGGCAAGTGGACAGAACAGCCTCTGGGGTCCCACAGCAGCCTGGAACTGAAGGCTCAGTACCTACAAGAAGTTTTTCCATTTCAGTGTTACTTTCAGTGAAACACCATTTTCAACCCCACTGAGGAGGATCCGCTAAAAAATGAAACAGAAATGAGTCGTGGTGGGCAGGGCAGGGAGAAGCAAGAGAGACGAGAAGTGGGGAACATGGAAGAAAAAGCCACGTGAAGAAGAAACCAGAGGTCAAGAGAAAAAGAATCATGGAGGTAGAGGGAGCAAAAAACACACATAACAAAGAATGTGGACTTTGGAGTCAAGTTAATGTGAGTTCAAACCCAGGCTCTCTCCCGAGCCAGTTTGGGCAGATGGCCCAGTGGAACCTCACTCTCCTCATCAGTAAAACGGGGGCAGAGTGAGGCTCTTGAGAGCTTGCACAGGGACAACGTGAAGCAGACAATGCTCAGTGTTTAGCACAGGAATCAGGGTCCAACAGGTGCTCCCTAAATAGCAGCTGCTGTTCACTGTTGAAAGGAGCACTGGAAGGCTGGGCGCAGTGGCTCACGCTTGTAATCCCAGCACTTTGGGAGGCTGAGGTGGGCAGATCACCTGAGGTCGGGAGTTCCAGACCAACCTGACCAACGTGGAGAAACCCTGTCTCTCCTAAAAATACAAAATTAGCCAGGCGTGGTAGCGCATACCTGTAATCCCAGCGATTCGGAAGGCTGAGGCAAGAGAATTGCTTGAACCCAGGAAGGGGAAGTTGCGGTGAGCCGAGATCAAGCCATCACACTCCAGCCTGGACAACAAGAGCAAAATAGCGAAACTCTGTCTCCAAAAAAAAAGAATACTTTCTGAAAGTATTTATTCATACAAATAAAGACTTGACACATGAGGCAGGAATGCAAATGGGCCATGGAATCACTCATTCCACAGTATATAC
>NW_026655360.1:0-7165 GCF_009828535.3 Hylobates moloch
ATTAGGAGATATACCTAATGCTAAATGACGAGTTAATGGGTGCAGCAAACCAACACGGCACATGGATACATATGTAGCAAACCTGCACATTGTGCACATGTACCCTAAAACCTAAAGTATAATAATAAAATAAAATTAAAAAAAAAAAGAAAAACGTATAGATTAGACAGTAAATAGGACTGCTGCAAACAAAAAAATTCTTGGCATTTCAGTTTAGTCTGAGAGTTTTCCTATATTCATCTTTTGGCCATGTTATTTAAATGGTCTCTTTTGTGTGCATTTTTGACATCAAAGTATTGAACTGACAGAAAACATTTAGCATGAAGAAATATAAAGCCTTAGTGTTAGTTCAGGAAACAGTATTTCTGATGCTGGCCAATTTGAGTATTCCTTACATGGACATTTTAGGGAAGAGTTAATAAACATGTCATGGACATATGGGACCATTAATGGAAAGGCAAGGTCTGATCTCTTTAGATGTTTCCATCTCCCAACCTCGTGATCTGCCCGCCTCGGCCTCCCAAAGTGCTGGGAATACAGGCATGAGCTACCGCGCCTGGCCAAAATATTTTTTCATAACCTACTCTGTGACAAGAACTATGCTAAGCATTAACTCTGTGTTTGTATATGTGCTTTTGAATACATAACCATGAGAACCTGGGCAAGCATTGGAAACAAACATGTAACACAGGATAATTTCAATTATACAGGGTGCTAGAAGAGAGGCACCTACACAAACATGAGGTTTAAAAATGATTTTCTATAGGAAATCATGTCTGAGTGCACCCAGTTATTATGGTAGGCACCATGGGAAATACAGAACATAAGATAAAATATGTGAAACAAAGACTGATGTAGCTGTTAATATAATCTAAAATAAGAATTAAGTGTTATGTCTGAATGGTAAGGGAAACAACAGAATAATGCTGGCTGGAGTCTCTAAGGAGTATGTCTAATAAGTATGACATGAATTGAGATAGGAGGAAAGCATTCCAGGTAGGGAAATACATCCCCAGCACGCTCAATGGCAGAATTTAGTTACCTGAGGTAAATAAATGAAGAGTGCTGAAGGTAAGACTGGGGCAGTATTATCTGGATTATGAAGCAGTTTTTTTTGTTTTTTTGTTTTTTTTGAGACGGAGTTTTGCTCTTGTTGCCCAGACTGGAGTGCAATGGCACGATCTCGGCTCACTGCAACCTCTGTCTCCCGGGTTCAAGTGATTCTCGAGTTTGAATTCCAAGATTTATACTTGAATTTAATGTCATCCAGTAGATACTATTAGACAAGGCTATTAGCAGAAGTTCAAGAAACCTGGCATAGCTGGAAGAACTGAGAAAGTTTCAAAGATCGAGACAAAAAGGGTCTAGGATAGTTAAGGGTGTTCAAAGCAGTAGCCGGTTTGGGGAGAATTTGCCTTCTATTCTCTTCCTTGCTGGTGTCTAGGTGTGCCCACAGCCAGCAAAACAAGTCAGGGATTTGCAGGGTGTCCTTTTCCTGACTGAATGAGAGGTGAGCAGATCATAGCATCTCACCAGATGGAGAAGCTTAGGCATCTTCTAGCAGGTAGTGGAAGTCTCTATAGGTTTGTCCGGAGAGGGTCAATTTTCATCATTCTTTTACTCGTATTCTACACAAACAGTGGAGAGGAACCTGTCTTGAAAGTCCTTCAGAATTACATTAGTCACAATTTTCATTAACAGAGTAGTTCAGTTCTAAACTACTGAAAAAAATAGTTATCCAAGCTAACCCAAGACTAATTTATCATTTTGATTTTTGTTTTCTTAATAATTTAATTCATTAGGTTTTAAAATGGTTTTTGAGTTGCACTCTAAAGCTGGTTTAAGATTATAAATATTTTCTAAAAAAATATAGTAAGGATAGAGTCACAGAAGTTTTGGTATTTACATTTAATAAAAGTGGCCTCTGAGCTACTAAACATGTAATGCAGGATATTTTCAAATTTTAATACAGTAGCCAAACTGTACTTTTTTGGGGGTATATGGTTATTCAGGATAATAAATCTTTCAAGTACAGAGCCTATGAAAAAAAGAATCTGCTTCCTTATTATAAACACTCACACGTCCATTCTAAAGTCAATTCCAGCAAAAACTTGTGCTGTGCTCGGCAGTATCTGAATCACAGAAAAAACATTAGCAGAGGACATTCAGGAAGGAAGGAAGGTCAAAAAAGACAGGATCCATTTCTCAGCAGCATGACAGTAATTCCCCCCTAAAAATTATAACTAAGCATTTTTCCCCCAGTCGGTAAGACTGTGGCTGCAACAGATTGGGCCTCAAAAACCTTTCTAAGGAATGGTTTTTAAATTATTAAACAAAAATTAAGTTTCAACTTCCATGTTCCACAGTTTAATGGTATCTACAATTATAACTTAATTTTCTCTAGAGAGTTATAGAGATTTATTCAGATGTTAAAAGCTGCCTGTTTGATGAATACATTTCAGTTTCTCAGTTAGAATTTGATCACTGAGAAAATTCTCTGGCTTATAGGAAATCTATGAAGACGACTGATGGCTCTTTCTTTCTTTTTTTTTTTTTTTTTTTTTTTTTTTTGAGACAGGGTCTCGCTCTGTGGCCCAGGCTGGAGTGCAGTGGTACAATCTAGGCTCACTGCAACCCCCGCCTCCTGGGTTCAAGTGATTCTCATGCCTCAGCCTCCCGAGCAGCTGGGATTATAGATGCCCACCAAGACACTCAGCTAATTTTTGTATTTTTAGTAGAGATGGGGTTTCACCATGTTTGTCAGGCTGGTCTTGAACGCCTGACCTCAAGTGATCTGCCCACCTTGGCCTCCCAAGTATTGGGATTACAGGCATGAGCCACCATGCCTGGCCTTGACGGCTCTTTCTATAACCAAGTAGTAAAGTTCCAGGGAGTTTCTTCGAGAACATCTGTGGACTGCTTGTACAGTCCCCTCTGGCAAGAGCCCCTAGTGTTTTATGCGGCAATGTTACAGCCTGTGTAGAAAATGCAAGCAAATCAAAATTGAAAAGGCATTTGTAACCTAGCATAGGTGACTCTTAGGTCTAATTCCATAGAAGCAGAACAAATAAAATTTAGCCCCAAGTTGGAATCAGCTTTGCCATCATCCTTAGCCTTTTAAACTCATCACTACCAAGATTCTAAATACTGAAAGCCTCACAATATCTAAATAGGGCTTTGTGCGTTTATATTATGCTTACCACAAACACACTACACTTTCAATACTGAAGGGCCTTTTATAAAGCATGTTAGTATTTTAGTTGATGTAAACAGGTTTGATTAGAAACATGCTAGTCTCTAAAGTGCAGTTACCAAATATTGTTTTAATATTAAAGGAAATAATATATGTAATGAGGTTAGTATAATATGTGGCAATAAATAGTAAATAAGCTATTTTCCTTTCTGTCTGGCAGTAGCCATCAGGTAAGCCAAGATGGGTGCATACCCGCACATCCAGGAGCTATGGAGAAAGAAGCAGTCTCATGTCATGCGCTTTCTTCTGAGGGTCAGCTGCTGGCAGTACCACCAGCTCTCTGCTCTCCACAGGGCTCCCCGCCCCACCTAGCCTGATAAAGCGTGCCGACCAGGCTTCAAGGCCAAGCAAGATTACGTTATATATAGGATTCATGTTCGCCGTGGTGGCCGAAAACGCCCAGTTCCTAAGGGTGCAACTAACGGCAAGCCTGTTCATCATGGTGTTAACCAGCTAAAGTTTGCCTGAAGCCTTCAGTCCGTTGCAGAGTAGTAAGCTGGATGCCCCTGTGGGGCTTCTAGAATCCTGAATTCTTACTGGGTTGGTGAAGATTACACATACAAATTTTTTGAGGTTATCCTCATTGATCCATTCCATAAAGCTATCAGAAGAAATCCTGACACCCAATGGATCACCAAACCAGTCTACAAGCACAGGGAGATGTGTGGGCTGACATCTACAGGCCAAAAGAGCCATGGGCTTGGAAAGACCATAAGTTCCACCACGCTATTGGTGGTTCTTGCCTGGCAGCTTAGAGAAGGCGCAAAACTCTCCAGTTCCACCGTTACCACTAACATAAGTAAAGTTTGTAAAATTCATACCTAATAAACAATTTAGGACAGTCAAAAAAAATAAATAAACTATTTTAATATTTTTATTCTCCTTCAAGGGACCAGAGGCCACATGAGTCTTGTTCACTGTGTCCCCAGTAAATGACACATAGAATGACAGTAAATATTTGTTAAATTATGAATTAATGAATGGCCTCAAATAAAAACCTTTGCTAACAGTCACTGAATCCCACATGTCCAAAATAGAATCTAAGAGGATATAAAAACTATACTTAAATTATAATTTATATAATTTTTATATTTACAAAAATACAAATTATAAATTATGTTGGAAGTCAGTTTGCTTAGTATAAAATAGACTCCCAACTCTATTAATACATTACTTATTATTACTTTATCATTAACTGTTTTGTTCTTTTATTGATCTATTCTTTCTTTTAACTCATCACTAGTCAGAAGAGTTGTTTAAACAACATGAATAAAAATGTTCAATTTGTTAGTAAGCAAAAAATTAAAAATTAAGATTTCTTTACCTTCATCCAGATTGTTGCTCATATATGTACGTTTCTTTAAATACAAAACACAGTTTTGACAAGGGTGCAAGGATAGGCACTTTCATACACTGCTTTCAGAAGTGTATACTGATATAATCTTTTTGGAAGGCAATCAGCTAGCCAAATGAAAAGTATTAACCAACCTTTGTTTTTGACCAGGGAATGCAGCTTTAAAAAAAGATATCTTAAGGAAGTTATCAAAGACGTGTATTAAGATTTGTAAAAAAAAGAACCTTCACTAAAAAGCATAAAAAAAGCTTTATAAAAGCATAAAAAAAGAGTAAGAAAATTAATGGCACATTAATATGATCAAATACTATGCAGTCATTAAAATCACATTTTCAAGTAACATGTAAAGGCAGTGATACAGTTTGAATGTTTTGTCCCCTCAAAATCTCATGTTGAAATGTGATCTCCAATGTTGGAGGTGGGCCTAGTAGTGGGTGTCTGTGTCATGGGGGCAGATCCCTCATGAATGGCTTGCAGCTGTCCTCACAGTAATGAGAGCGTTCTCACTCTATGAGTTCACACTAGAGCTGGCTGTTTAAAAGAGCCTGGCAGCTCCCTCCTCTCTTGCTCCATCTCTCGCCATATGACATGTGGGCTTCCACTTTGCCTTCTGCCATGATTGTAAGCTTCCTGAGGCCTCACCAGAAGCAGATGACAGCACCATGCTCCCTGTACAGTCTGAAGGACGGTGAGCCAAAATAAACCTCTTTTCTTTATACTACCTAGCCTCGTGTATTTCTTTAAAGTAATGTAAATGGGCTAACACTGGCAGGAATAGCTCAGAATGTATTTTATGTGAAAAAAGAAAAGGACTTACGTGTATAACAATTTTGAAACATGTATATGCAATACGTGCATAGGAAAGATTAGAAGGATATGCCAAGATGACAGTAAGAGTGGTTTACTGTTACAATGTGAAGTTATTTTAAATTTATCTTTAGGTTTTCCATACTTTTCAAATTTTCTTTTGGTACTTTGGTAATCAAACGGAAAATACATACTTTATTAAAATTAAAAAGTATTGACAAACATGCTATAGAATGTTATGGTATATGCTATGCTATTCATTTTATTTTATTTTTATTATGGCTATCCTAGAGGATGTGAAATCATGTCTCACTGTTTTGTTTTTAGACACAGGGTCTCGCTCTATCACCCAGGCTGGAGTGCAGTGGTATGATCATAGTTCTCCGCAGCTTCAAATTCTTGGACTTAAGCAATCCTCCCACCTCAGGCTTCTAAGTAGTTAGGGCTACAGGTGCATACTTCCCAAAGTGCTAGGATTATAGGTGTGAGCCACCATGCCTGGCTTAACCACAAATTCATTAATACTGACTTTTTCTTTTTTTATTTTGAGACAGAGTTTTGCTCTTGTTGCTCACGCTGGAGTGCAATGGTGTGATCTTGGCTCACTGCAACCTTCGCCTCCCGGGTTCAAGCGATTCTCCTTCCTCAGCCTCCCGAGTAGCTAGGATTACAGGCACGTGCCACCATGCCTGGCTAATTTTTTGTATTTTTATTAGAAATGGGGTTTCCCCATGTTAGCAAGGCTGGTCTCAAACTCCTGACCTCAAGTGATCTGCCCACCTCTATCTCCCAAAATGCTGGGATTACAGGCGTGAGCTACCTTGCTCAGCCCTGACTTTTATATTTACTATCTACATTTAACACTTATTTCAACTTCAACCTACTTAATTCAACTATAGTTAGGATTAACTGAGGACTACTGAATAGAATTCCAAGATGCCTGATGGAGAGGTTTGAGTAGGAAAGGATTAGTGAGACACTGAATCAGGAATAAGGCAGCATAGAACAGTATGGATTATGGGAAAACAGTAAATGTGAACTTCATATTACCTTGGTTATTTATTAATAGCTTTAATGAAAGGGAAGGAAATTGAAGAGAATGACAGGTGAGAAGGAGATGAAGGGCACAGAGTTGGAAGTGAGAATTCCCTGGGTCAGTCTATTTGACTTTTGAACATATATGTTTTAATGTTTTACATATTTAAAATATAAAATTATATTGGCTGTTTTGTTCACTAAGGCACTCAGAATGATACCACACACTTAGTATTTATTCAAGAAATACTTGCTGAATAAGATACATAAACATTATATTTTGATATTTTATTAGTTCATCAACTGCAAGAAGTTTCAGTTAGCACATCTACAAGTATTTGTTCTAAGGCATGTACAAATGTTGTAAACTACTACACTAAGAACAGATGAAGATAAACTGACAAATACTCAGACTTTAATCATTATTCATTGTGATGCTGCCAACTTTAACTTCTATTGCAGGACATGGAGTTAAAACTACACAATTACTTCTAAAACTATTCCAATCAATAGAAAAAGAGGGAATCCTCCCCAACTCATTTTATGAGGCCAGCATCATCCTGATACCAAAGCCTGGCAGAGACACAACAAAAAAAGAGAATTTTAGACCAATATCCCTGATGAACATCGACGCAAAAATCCTCAATAAAATACTGGCAAACTGAATCGAGCAGCACATCAAAAAGCTTATCCACCATGATCAAGTGGGCTTCATC
>NW_026655361.1:0-7164 GCF_009828535.3 Hylobates moloch
TAGATATGGATGAGAATTCAGAGAAAACCCATTTATACACTGTTGTTGATAATGTAAATTAGTGCGACCTATGTGAAAAAAATTGTAAAGGCTTCTCAAGCAACTAAAATAGATCTATCATTTAGTCAGCAATCCCACTCCATGATATGTACCCCAGAAAATAAATCATTGTTTCAAAAATGCCTGCACTCATATGTTCATTGCAGCACTATTTACAATAATAAAGATATAGATTAACCTAAGTGTCTAGTAATGGATAATTGGATAAAGAGAATGTGGAATATATACACCATGAAAAATAATTTCATCATAAAAAGGCATGAAATTATATCTCTGGCAGCAATATGGATGGTACTGGAGGTCATTGTCTTAAGTCAAACAACTCATAAACAGAAAGCCAAATATGTCTTTTTCTCACTTATCAGTAGGAGCTAAATAATGGGTACACATAGACATAGAGAGTAGAGTAATAGACATGGAAGACTCATAAGACTTGAGAATGAGATCAATAATCACTAATGGTTCCAAGGTACTATATCTGGTGAGCTTACTTTAAAAACTCAGACTTCATCACTATGCAGTGTATTTATGTAACACAAATGTACCCCACATAATTATTTAAAAACTTAAAAAGGCAAAAAAAATCACACAAAAAATGGGATATGTCAAAAAGATGAAGGGGGCAACTGGAAGAAGCTCTCAATTTCCAAAGAGCTGGAACATTTTGAATAATATAATAAATAACATGGAATTAGATTTTGACCAAAGTATTAAATAAATATTTATAAAAACATCCTGTTGTTAATAAATGAATAAATAAAATATATGAGAGAAGAAGGATGTTTATCTAAAACAGTATAATTACACAAAATTTTGTTGATATTTCTTCATTCAAAGAGTTGGAGTTTAACCTGCATCTGTGGATTATGGCATAGACATTGGCACATGAGAAAAATTATTATTCCCTTTAAACTTCAGAAATTTTAGATATAATACCAAAAAAATGATAGAAAAAGTAGAGAGTTTCACAGGGCCAACATTTTGATAAATGATGTGAAAAACACTCTTATGTAGTAGTGTAGAGACAGGTCTCAGAGCCAGTAATTCTTTGCCAAGGCCAACACAGAGAAGAGTATTCCTAGGCTGTCTTCCTAGCTTTTTGTAGTTTGAAGTCTTAGTTAAAGCTATAATCCATTTCGAGTTAATTTTCTTGTTCATATGGTGATAGTTAGGAGTCAAGTTCCCATCTTCTGCATGTGGCTAGCAAGTTATCCCAGCACCATTTATTGACTAGGTTGTCTTTTCCCCATTGCTTGTTTGTTTTTTTCAGGGTTGTCAAAAAACAGATGGTTGTAGGTGTGCAGCTTTATTTCTGAGTTTTCTATTCTATTTCATTGGTCTATGTGTTTATTCTTGTACCAGTACCAAACAGTTTTTGTTACTGTGGCTTTATAGTAGAGTTTAAAGTCAAATAGTGTGACGCCCCTGGCATTGTTCTTTTGGCTGAGGATTACTTTGGCTGTTTTTGTTCTTTTTTGGTTACATACAAATTTTAGAATACTTTTCTTGTATTTCTAAAAGAATAAAACTGGTATTTTGATAGTAACACGTTGAATCTGTAAAAATTGGAGGATAATATTGCCATTTTTGCAATATTATTTCTTCCATTCCATGAGCATGGAATGTTTTTTTTTTTCAATTTATTTGTTTACTCTCTGATTTCTTTCTGCAGTGTTTTGTAGCTCTTTTTTTTTTCCTAAAGACTAGTTTACAAAATTCTTTATTGAATCATCTTATTTTGGTTTGCAGTTTAGAGCAAGTTACTTAGATAAAATATAGGTTCTCTACCTACTCAAGAGACATTAAGGATTTTTGTTGTAATTTTTTTTTATTATTATACTTTAAGTTTTAGGGTACATGTGCACAACGTGCAGGTTTGTTACATATGTATCCATGTGCCATGTTGGTCTGCTGCACCCATTAACTCGTCATTTAGCATCACGTATATCTCCAAATGCTGTCCCTCCCTCCTCCCCCCACCCCACGACAGGCCCCGGTGTGTGATGTTCCCCTTCCTGTGTCCATGTGTTCTCATTGTTCAATTCCCACCTATGAGCGAGAATATGCAGTGTTTGGTTTTTTGTCCTTGCGATAGTTTGCTGAGAATGATGGTTTCCAGCTTCATCCATGTCCCCAAAAAGGACATGAACTCATCATTTTTATGGCTGCATAGTATTCCATGGTGTATGTGTGCCACATTTTCTTAATCCAGTCTATCATTTTTGAACATTTGGGTTGGTTCCAAGTCTTTGCTATTGTGAATAGTGCCACAATAAACATGCGTGTGCATGTGTCTTTATAGCAGCATGATTTATAATCCTTTTGGTACATACCCAGTAATGGAATGGCTGGGTCAAATGGTATTTCTAGTTCTAGATCCCTGAGGAATCACCACACTGACTTCCACAATGGTTCAACTAGTTTACCATCCCACCAACAGTGTAAAAGTGTTCCTATTTCTCCACATCCTCTCCAGCACCTGTTGTTACCTGTTGTTTCCAAGGCTACAGTAACCAAGACAGCATGGTACTGGTACCAAGACAGAGATATAGACCAATGGAACAGAACAGAGCCCTCAGAAATAATGCCGCATATCTACAACTATCTGATCTTTGACAAATCTGACAAAAACAAGAAATGGGGAAAGGATTCTCTATTTAATAAATGGTGCTGGGAAAACTGGCTAGCCATATGTAGAAAGCTGAAACTGGATCCCTTCCTTACACCTTATACAAAAATTAATTCAAGATGGATTAAAGACTTAAATGTTAGACCTAAAACCATAAAAACCCTAGAAGAAAAGCTAGGCAATACCATTCAGGACACAGGCATGGGCAAGGACTTCATGTCTAAAACACCAAAAGCAATGGCAACAAAAGCCAAAATTGACAAATGGGATCTAATTAAACTAAAGAGCTTCTGCACAACAAAAGAAACTACCATCAGAGTGAACAGGCAACCTACAGAATGGGAGAAACTGTTTACAATCTACTCATCTGACAGAGGGCTAATGTCCAGAATCTACAATGAACACAAACAAATTTACAAGAAAAAAACAAACAACCCCATCAAAAAGTGGGCAAAGGATATGAACAGACATTTCTCAAAAGAAGACATTTATGCAGCCAACAGACACATGAAAAAATGCTCATCATCACTGGCCATCAGAGAAATGCAAATCAAAACCACAATGAGATACCATCTCACACCAGTTAGAATGGCGATCATTAAAAAGTCAGGAAACAACAGGTGCTGGAGAGGTTGTAGTTCTTCTTGTAGAGATCTTTCACCTCCTTGGTTAGCTGTATTCCTAGGTATTTTTTTGTAGATGTTGTAAGTAGGATTGTGTCATTTATTTTTCTCTATGCCTGGATGTCATTGGTGTATAAAAAAGCTACTGATTTTTGTGTATTTATTCTGTATCCTGAAACATTACTAAAGTTGTTTACCAATTCTAGGATTCTTTTAGCAGAGTCTATAGAATTTTCTATGCATAGGATCCTATCAACAGCAAGAAGAGATAGTTTGAATTCTTATTTACTTGTGTGGATGCCTTTTATTTCTTTCTCCTGTTTGATTTCTCTGGCTAGAATATCCACTACCATGCTGAATAGGAGTGGTGAGAGTGGGTATTCTTGTTTTGTTCCAGTTATGAAGGGGAATGATTTCAGCTTTTGTTGATTTAGTATGATGTCAGTTGTGGGTTTGTCATACATGGCTCTTATCATTTTAAGCTAAGCGTCTTTGATGTCCAGTCTGTTGAGGGTTTTTATCATGAAGAATGTTGAATCTCATTGAAAGTTTCTCTGGATCTACTGAGATAATGATAGAGTTTTTGCTTTTGATTCTGCTTATGTGGTGAATCACCTTTATTGATTTGTGTATGTTGAACTAGCCTTGCATGAAAGGAGTAAAATCTACTGGATCATAATGTAATAACTTTTTAATGTGCTGCTATATTCAATTTGCTAGTATTTTCTTGAAGATTTTTAGGTCTATCATCAAGAATATTGGTCTAAGATTTTCCTCTTTTGTGTATCTGCCAGATTTTGTGTTCCGAGGACACACAATGAGGAAAAGATTGCCTTTTTAACAAATGGCGTAAAAACTGGGCATACATATGCAGAAAAAAATGAGACCTTATCTCATCTCATATACAAAAATCACCTAAAAATGTACTCAAGGCTTGGATATAATATGATATCTAAAATTGTAAACTCATAGAAGAAAATACGGAAAAAAGAAGCTTTCTGGAATTGATCTGGAAAATGATTTATTTGGATTTGACACCAAAATCATAGACAAATAAATTATTTGAAACTATATATCTGACAAAGGGATCTATCTAAATGTGTAAAGAACCCCTACAATAGCAAAAAATAACCTGATTTTTAAGAGGACAAAACTGTACGTAGACATTGTATTCAAGGGAAGACATATGCACGGCCAGCAGGATATGGAAAGGTGCTCCACATTGCTAATCAGCAGGGGAATCCAAATCAAAACCACAATGAGATATCACCTCACATTAGTTACCATGGCTATTATCACAGACACAACAGATAACAAAATGCTGACAGTTAGCTGGTGAAAAGGGAACTATTTAGTGGAGTGGTAGTAAAAGTTATTTTGTAAATTGAAAGTAAAACTATTATGTGATCTGATGATCCCACTTCTGCCTGTGTATTCAAAGGAAATAAAATCAGTAAGTAAAAATATGTTTATTACAAGATGATTCATAATGGCCTAGAATTTTTTTGAAATTAGTGACCATAGGTAAATGGGTGTATAAAGGAAATGTATACACATACAATGGAATATTATGTGACCTCTAAAAATAAGGAAATTATAACACTTCCAACAACATAGATGGGCCTGGAGAACATTAAGCTAAGTGGAATAAACCAGACACAGAAAGACAAATGCTGCATTATCTCATTTATATGGGGAATCTAAAATATTCAAATTCTTAGAAGCAGAGAGTAGAAAAGTGGTTCCCAGGGCTGGGAGGAGTGGAAATAGAGTGATTCTTGTCAAGGGCATAAAGTTTCAGTCGTGCAGGTTGAATGGGTTCTGGAGGTCTAATGTAAAGCAATGGGACTGTAGCTATCAACACTGTATTGCAAACTTGATCTCTGGTAAAGGGATAGATCTCAGGTGCTCTCATCAGACAGACACATAATACATTAAAGGAAGAAAATGGTAACTGTAAGGTAACAGACATGCTAACTCCTTGGTCATAGTGAAAATTTCACAATTTATACCAAAATATCAAGTGGTTCACCTCAAATATATACAATTTTATTGTCAATTATTGTTCCACAAAGCTGAACAAATTAAGTTTACTTTTATGATGAAGAAATGCATATTTCCACATATTTTCTCAATAAAAATGAGAAAAGGTAAATAGAAAAACAAAAAATATTTGCAGCAGCTTTGCTTATGATGTTAATAAACCAGAAACAAATTCAAAGTGCATTGAGAGGGAAATAGATCAGCTTACTGTCATTTATTGCTAAATGGACTGACTCAAGTATAAAATTTCTCTCTCTCTCTCTTTCTCCCTCTCTCTTCCTCCATATATATCAAAACTTTGAGATTTTATATCAGAGGCAGTCTGTTAAGTGAATAAATGACAATATACAGATGCAATTTTACATATGAAGTAGCATAAATAAACGTCAAAAATAACAAAAGTAGCCCCTTACCAGAAAAGGGGTCTATAATGTTTGAATCCATTTATATGAAAATCAAAACATGAACAGTGAATCTACAGTGGCAGAAATCAAAACATTGTGTTAAATGTGGGAGCTGACTGGAAGCACAGAGAAGGTCGCTTGTGCTGGGGGGATGGGCCTCCTGTACATCCAACCTTGGCTGTTGGGACAAGTGTGTTTACATTTGCCAGAAATCCTGTAATGGTACATTGCAGATCTTCTTTTTTTTTGAGACAGAGTCTTGCTCTGTCACCCAGGCTGGAGTGCAGTGGCGCCATCTTCGCTCACTGCAACCTCCACCTCCCAGGTTCACGCCATTCTCCTGCCTCAGCCTCCCGAGTGGCTGGGACTACAGGCGCCCGCCACCACACCCGGCTAATTTTTTGTATTTTTTAGTAGAGACGGGGTTTCACCATGTTAGCCAGGATGGTCTCGATCTCCTGACCTCGTGATCCACCCGCCTCAGCCTCCCAAAGTGCTGGGATTACAGGCGTGAGCCACCGCGCCCGGCCTGGTACATTGCAGATCTATGCATTATTACTTATACTGAAATTACATCTCATGAAAATAAAAAATATTAGAAATAGTTTAAAATTCAGTAAATATTGCAAATAATAATAAAATCATACTGAAAATGTGAACAATATAATACAAATTAATAAAATATACTAAACAATACCTGCTAGAATTAAATCCCAGAAATCAGAAAGATAAGGGTGACATCTGATAATAATAAGTTAATAAACACACGTTTCATAGAGAAAACAAACTGGTCAAAAACATGTGGACTATGTATTTCGTTATTATCAAAAGTCGTTAAATAATTGAGATAATATTTTAACCTGTGTTATTAGTATTAATTATAGATATCATGTGTAAAATAATAACTGAGAACAACCTTTAGGGAAATAAGGATATTTGAGAGCACGTGTACTAAGTTAAGTATAGTCTCAATGTTTTTCCAGATATCACTGCTGAAATTTCAAATTTTAACCTGGATTTCTAACAACACTTAATCACAATCTAAATTTTTAACCACGTATGTTCACGAAAAACATAAAGGCTGGGCGCAGAGGCTCACACCTGTAATCCCAGTACTTTGGGAGGCCGAGGTGGGCGGATCACCTAAAGTCAGAAGTTCGAGACCAGCCTGGCCAACATGGTGAAACTCCGTCTCCACTAAAAATACAAAAATTAGCCAGGCGTGGTGGCATGTGTCTGTAGTCCCAGCTACTTGGGAGGCTGAGGCAGGAGAATTGCTTGAACCCAGAAGTGGAGGTTGCAGTGAGCTGAGATCATGCCAGCCTGGGCAACAGAGCGAGACTCCATCTCAAAAAATAAATAAATAAATAACTATAAAAAAATCGATGGTTTTTTTTTTTTTTTT
>NW_026655362.1:0-7160 GCF_009828535.3 Hylobates moloch
TGTCCTTTGTAGGGACATGGATGAAACTGGAAAACATCATTCTCAGTAAACTATCGCAAGGACAAAAAACCAAACACCGCATGTTCTCACTCATAGGTAGGAATTGAACAATGAGAACTCATGGACACAGGAAGGGGAACATCACACTCTGGGGACTGTTGTGGGGTTGGGGGAGGGGGGAGGGACAGCATTAGGAGATATACCTAATGCTAAATGACGAGTTAATGGGTGCAGGAAATCAACATGGCACATGGATACATATGTAACAAACCTGCACATTGTGCACATGTACCCTAAAACCTAAAGTATAATAATAAAAAAAAAAAGAAAAAAAAAAACTCCATTTCAAAAAACAAAAACAAAGAAAATGTGGTGTGTGTGTGTGTGTGTGTGTGTGTGTGTGTGTGTGTGTGTATAATGGAATACTTCTCAGCCATAAAGAAGAACAAAATAATGTCTTCTGCAGCAACTTGGATGGAACTGGAGGTCATTATCCTAAATGAAGTAACTCAGGAATGGAAAAACAAATACCGCATGTTCTCACTTGTAAGTGGAAGTTAAGCCATTCATACACAGGGATATGCAGAGTGGTATAATGAACATTGGAGACTCAGAAGTGGGGAGGGTGAGAGAGTGGTAAGGGATGAAAAATTACCTGTTGGGTACAATGTAGACACTATTCAGGTGACACATACACTAAAAGCTCAGACTTCATCACTGTACAATTCATCCATGTAACCAAAAATCACTTGTTCCCTTAAAGCTATTGAAATTTTTTTTAAAAATGTGTTAAACAGTTACATGCATTATAAAGAACCTATGAGGAAAACATTTTAAAATAATTCAGTCTTATGCAGTAAAAAAGAAAATCAATAAAGTAAAAAACTAGTTCCTTAGGGGAAAAAAAAAACAATACAATTGACAAAACTCTAACAACATTGACAAAAAGAAAAAAAATGCAAATTATCAATGTCAGGAATGAAACAGAATATATCACTAGATCCTACAACCATTAAAAATATAAGGGCATACTATGTATAACTTTATGCTCATAAATTTGATAACTGAGAAGAAATGGACCAATTCCTCAGAAACAACAACCTACCAAGCCTCGACCAAGATGAAATAGATAATCTAAGTAGACTTGTAACTATCAAAATAATTCAATTTGTAATTTAAAAGCTCCTGAAAAAGAAATCTTCAGGCTCAACTGAATTCGCTGGTGAATTCTACCAATCATTAAAGAGGAATTAACATAAGCTTTAACAAATTTCTTCCAGAAAAATAGGAAGAAGGTAATACTTCCTAACTCATTTTATAACGGTAGTGTTATCTTCATTACCAAAACCAGACAAAGAAAATATAATGTAAAAAAGGAAACTAAGGGCCAATAATTGTTCATGAACTTAAATACAAAAACCTCATAAAAATATTAGCAAACTGGATCCAAAATATATGAAAAGAATTATACATCATGACCAAGTGGGGTTTATTCCAGGTATGCAAGGCTGGCTTAACATTCAAAAATCAATCAACATAATTCACAATAATCAACAAGATGAAGAAAAATCATACGATCATATCAGTCGATGCAGAAAAGGTATCTGACAAAGTCCAACACTCATTCATGAAAAAAAAACCTCTCAGTAATTTGAAATAGAGAAAAATTAACTCACTTGATAAAAAGCATCTACAAAGTCCTACAGGTAACATCATACCTAATGGTAAAAGTCTGAGTATTTTTTCCTTAAGATAGGAACAAGGCAAGAATAGTTGTTCTCAATACTAAACACAGTACTAGAAGTACTAGCTAGTGCAATAAGACAAGAAAAAATGGCATATAGGTTAGAAAGAAAGAAAGAAAACTATCTTTGTTTGCAGATGCTATGTCTACATTGAAGATCCCAAGGAAACTACAGAAAAACACTTAGAATCTGTAAGTGAGTTTACCAAGTGTATTAGTCCATTTTCACACTGGTATAAAGAAGTACCTGAGACTGGGTAATTTATAAAGAAAAGAGGTTTAATTGGCTCATAGTTCCACAGGTTGTACAGGAAACGTGACAGCCTCTGGGGAGGCCAATCATGGCAGAAGGTGAAGGGGAAGCAGGCACATTTTACATGGCCAGAACATGAGGAAGAGAGAGAAGTGGGGACATGCTACACACTTTTAAACAACCATATCTCATGATAACACACTATCACAAGAACAGCACCAAAAGAGAAATCTGTCCCCAGGATCCAATCATTTCCTACCAGGCCCCACCTCCAACATTGGGGATTACAATTTGACATGAGATTGGCCCGGCATGGTGGCTCACACCTGTAATCCCAGCACTTTGGGAGGCCGAGGGGGGTGGATCAGGAGGTCAGGAGATAGAGACTATCCTGGCTAACACAGTGAAACCCTGTCTCTACTAAAAATACAAAAAATTAGCCAGGCGTGGTGGTGGGGGCCTGTAGTCCCAGTTACTCGGGAGGCTGAGGCAGTAGAATGGTGTGAAGCTGGGAGGCAGAGCTTGCAATGAGCTGAGATCGTGCCACTGCACTCCAGCCTGGGCGACAGAGTGAGACTCCATCTCGAAAAAAAAAAAAAAAAAAAACAATTTGACATGAGATTTGGGAGGCGACACAGACCCAAACCATATCACCAAGTACACAGATGAAATATCAACACACAAATATTCAATTGCTTTTCTATATACTGACAATAAACACGCAGAAACTAAAATTTAAAATATAATACCAGTTACAATAGCACTGAAGAAAATAGAGTACTTAGGTTGATACCTAACAAAACACATATAGGCTGTATATACTGAACATTATAAAATGCTGTTGAATCCCTTCATGTTAAAAACTCTCAATAACCTAGGTATTGAAGGAACACACCTCAAAATAATAAAAGCCATTTATGACAAACCCACAGCCAACATCATATTGAATGGGCAAAAGCTGGAAGCATTCCCCTTGAAAACCAGCACAAGACAAGGATGCCCTTTCTCACCACTCCTATCCAACATGGTATTGTAGGTCCTGGCCAGAGCAATCACACAAGAGACAGAAATAAAGGGCATCCAAATACGAAGAGAGGAAGTCAAACTATCCCTGTTTGCTGATGACATGATTCTATACCCAGAAAACCCCATAGTCTTGGCCCAAAAGCTCCTTCAGCTGATAGACAACTTCAGCAAAGTTTCAGGATACAAAATCACTGTACAAAAATCGCTAACATTCCTATACATCAACAATAGCTAAGCAGAGAGCCAAATCAGGAATGCAATCCCATTCACAATTGCTACAAAAAGAATAAAATACCTAGGAATACAGCTAACTAGGGAGGTGAAAGATCAGTGAGAATTACAAAACACTGCTCAAAGACATCAGGGAAGACACAAACAAATGTAAAACCATTCCATGCTCATGGATAAGAAGAATCAATATCATTAAAATGGCCATACTGTCCAAAGCAATTTAGAGATTCAATGCTATTCCTATCAAACTACCAATGACATTCTTCACAGAACTAGAAAAAACTATTTTAAAATTCATATGGAACCAAATAACAGCCCAAGTAGCCAAGGCAATCCTAAGGGAAAAAAAAAAAAGCTGAAGGCATCATATTACCTGACTTTAAACTATATTACAGGGTGACAGTAACCAAAACAGCATGGTAATGGAACAAAACAGATGCACAGATCAATGGAACAGAATAGAGAGCCTAGAAATAAAGCCACACACCTACAACTATCTGATCTTTGACAAAGTCAACAAAAACAAGCAATGGTGAAAGGAATCCCTATTCAATAAAGGTGCTGGGAAAACTGGCTAGCCATATGCAAAAGATTGAAACTGGATCCCTTCCTTACAACATATACAAAAATTAACTCAAGAATGAGTAAAGACTGAAATGTAAAACCCCGAACTATAAAAACCCTAGAAGAAAATCTAGGCAATACCACTCAGGACATAGGCACAGGCAAAGATTTCATGATGAAGACGCCAAAAGCGATTGCAACAAAAGCAAAAATGGACAAATGGGATCTAATTAAACTAAAGAGCTTCTGTACAGCAAAAGAAACTATCAGCAGATTAAACAAATAACCCATAGAATAGGAGAAAATATGTGCAAACTATGCATCTGACAAAGGTCTAATATCCAGCATCTATGAGGAACTTAAATTTACAAGAAAACAAACCCATTAAAAAGTAGGCAAAGGACATGAACAGACACTTTTCAAAAGAATATATACATGCAGCCAACAAGCACATGAAAAAAAAACTCAATATCACTGATCATTAGAAAAATGCAAATCAAAACCACAATGAGATACCATCTCACACCAGTCAAAATGACTACTACTAGAAAGTCAAAAATAACAGATGGTGGAGAGGTTGCAAAGGAAAGAGAATGCTTATACACTGTTAGTGGGAGTATAAATTAGTTCAACCATTGTGGAAAACAGTGTGTCAATTCCTCAAAGAACTACCATTTGACCCAGCAATCTTATTATTGGGCATATACTCAAAGGAATATAAATCATTCTACCATAAAGACACATGCATGTGGCATATGTTCACTGCAGCACTACTCACAATAGCAAAGACATGGAATCAATGTAAATGTCCATCAATAGCAAACTGGTCAAAGAAAATGTGGTACATATACACCATGGAACATTATGCAACCATTAAAAAGAATGAAATCATGTCCTTTGTAGGAACATGGATGGAGCTTGAGGCCATTATCCTTAGCAAATTAATGCAGGAACAGAAAGTCAAATACTGCATATTCTCACTTATAAGTGGGAGCTAAATGATGAGAACACATGGACACAAAGAGAGGAACATTAGACACTGGGGTCTACTTGAGGATGGAGGGTGAGAGGAGGGAGAGGATCAGAAAAAAATAACTCTTGGGTACTAGGCTTAGTACCTGGGTGACAAAATAATCTGTATAACAAACTCCTGTGACATGAGTTTACCTGTATAACAAACCTGCACATGTACTCCAGAACCTAAAATAAAAGTTACAAAAAGTAAAAAAATAAAATGGGTTGAAAGGAATTTTTAAAGACCTAAATAGATAGATATATTGTGTTCATTGATTGGAAGAGAACATTGTAAAGATGTCAATTTTCCCCATATTGATCCACAGGTTTACTATAATTCCTATAAAAATCCCAACAAGGATTTTTGTAGACATAGACAAGCTTATTTTAAGTTATATGGAAAGGCACAGGCCCCAGAATAGGTAGAACAACCCTGGAAAAGAGAAAAAAAGGAGAAGGAATCACTCTAGCACATATTAACACAACATACATAGCTACCGTAATCAAAACAGCATGGTATTAGTGGAAGGTAGACATATAGCTCCATGAGACAAAACAGAGAAAATATGCTCACATAAATATGTATGACTAAAGTCAAACCCAATTCAATGGAGGAAGCATAGCCTTTTCAACAAATGATGCTGGAGCAATTGGATATCCCCAGGCAAGAAAAGTCACCCTGAAATAATCTTCAAAATTTATATAAAAGTTAACTCAAAATGTATCATAGACTTAAATATAAAAGTAAAATTATAAAACCTTTTTTAAAAATAAGATAAAATCTTTGGGAACTACGTTGAGGCAAAGAGTTCTTAGACTTGACACAAAAAGTATGATCCATAAAAGGAAAAATTGATAAATTGAACCTCACCAAAATTTAAAACTCTTGCTCTGTGAAAGCCTAAGGGAGCACAACAAAAAAGTAAGCTTATAGACTAGGAGAAAATATTTCCAAACCACATATTTGAAAATGAACTTACATCTAGAATATATAAAGAACTCTCAAAACTCAAGAGTAAATTAAAAATAAAACAAAAGACATGAAGAGACACTTAACTAAAGACACAGAGATTGCAGATCAGTACATGAAAAGATGTTCAATATCATTAGCCATCAGGGAAATTAAAATTAAAATTACTATGATATACTACTACATACCTATCCAAATGGCTAATATTAAAAACAGTGACAGTGCCAAATGCTGGAAAGAATGTGGATAAAGAGAACCACTCATGGTGGGAATGTAAAACAGTATAGCCACTATGGTAAAGTAAAATTATAAATTTTGTATAAAGTAAAATTATAAATTATTGTAAATAGTTTTGGCAGTTTCTTGGGAAAAAAAAAAAACAACAACTAAACATGCAACTATAATACAACCCTGCAACTGGATTCTTTTTTTTTTTTTTTTTGAGACAGAGTCTCGCTCTGTCGCCCAGGCTGGAGTGCAGTGGCGCAATCTCGGCTCACTGCAAGCTCTGCCTCCCGGGTTCACGCCATTCTCCTGCCTCAGCCTCTCCGAGTAGCTGGGACTACAGGCGCCCGCCACCATGCCTGGCTAATTTTTTTTGTATTTTTAGTAGAGACGGGGTTTCATCGTGGTGTTGATCTCCTGACCTCGTGATCCGCCTGCCTCGGCCTCCCAAAGTGCTGGGATTACAAGCGTGAGCCACCGGATTCTTGGGCATTTATCCCAGAAAAATAAAAACTTACGTTCAAACAAAAACCTACACACAAATGTTCATGGCAGCTTTCTTTGTAACTGACAAAAACTGGAATAAGCCTTGATGTCCTTCAACAGGTGACTGGTTAAACAAACTACAGTTCATGCACACAATGAAACATTACTCAGCAATAAAAAGGAACAAACTATTAATACATACAACAATTTGGATGGATTCCAAGGGGACTATGCGGAGTGAAAAAAAGTAAATCCCAAAGTGTACATACCGTATGATTCCATTTACATGACATTTTAGAAATGACAAAACTGTAGAAACAGATTAGTGGTTGCCAGGGGTTAGAGATGGGGTAAAGGGAGGGTACACAAGGAGGCAATGGATGTGTTTATAAAAGGACAAAACAAAGGATCCTTTTGATGTTGGAACTGTTCTGTATCTCAACTGTGGTAGTAGATACACAAGGCTACACAGATAAGATTGTATACAACTACAAGTAAATCTGGAGAAATATGAATAAGATGGGTAGATTGTACCAATGTCAGTTCCTGGTCATGATATTATACTATAGTTTTGCAAACTGTTACCATTAGCGGAAACTAGAGTGTACAAAGGAGCTCTCCATATTATTTCTTAAAATTGCATGTGA
>NW_026655363.1:0-7159 GCF_009828535.3 Hylobates moloch
GCAAACTCTACAGGGATACTTCATGTTTCAGATAACTTCAGGTTTTCTCCTTTTTTACATGATTAAATTTCATTCAATTTTATATATTTGTCTAATGACATCAGAATCCCCAGCTATAATATATAAATGTTTTATACCAAAGTTAGCTCTAAAGCATAATTGTATTCATTGAATCAATTTTCCTTTATTGTTTTATGGTGTTTTTGTATTTTTTTTATTATACTTTAAGTTTTAGGGTACATGTGCAGAACGTGCAAGTTTGTTACATATGTATACATGTGCCATGTTGGTGTGCTGCACCCATTAACTCGTCATTTAACGTTAGATATGTCTCCCAATGCTATCCCTCCCCCCTCCACCCTACCCCATGACAGACCCCGGTGTGTGATGTTCCCCCCCATGTCCAAGTGTTCTCAGTTCTCATTCTTCAATTCCCACCTATGAGTGAGAACATGTGGTGTTTGGTTTTTTTGTCCTTGCAATAGTTTGATGAGAATGATGGTTTCCAGCTTCATCTATGTCCCTACAAAGGACATGAACTCATCATATTTTATGGCTTCATAGTATTCCATGGTGTATATGTGCCACATTTGCTTAATCCAGTCTATCACTGTTGGACATTTGTCTTGGTTCCAAGTCTTTGCTATTGTGAATCTGCAATAAACATACGTGTGCATGTGTCTTTATAGCAGCATGATTTATAATCCTTTGGGTAGGGTATATACCCAGTAATGGGATGGCTGGGTCAAATGGTATTTCTAGTTCTAGATCCCTGAGGAATCGCCACACTGACTTCCGCAATGGTTGAACTAGTTTACAGTCCCACCAACAGTGTAAAACTGTTCCTATTTCTCCACATCCTCTCCAGCACCTGTTGTTTCCTGACGTTTTAATGATCGCCATTCTACCTGGTGTGAGATACTATCTCATTGTGGTTTTGATTCGCATTTCTCTGATGGCCAGTGATGATGAACATTTTTTCATATGTCTTTTGGCTGCATAAATGTCTTCTTTTGAGAAGTGTCTGTTCATATCCTTCGCCCACTTTTTGATGGGGTTTTTTGCTTTTCTCTTGTAAATTTGTTTGAGTTCATTGTAGATTCTGGATATTAGTCTGTTGTCAGATGAGTAGGTTGCAAAAATTTTCTCCCATTCTGTACATTGCCTGTTCACTCTGATGATGGTTTCTTTTGCTGTGCAGAAGTTCTTTAGTTTAATTAGATCCCATTTGTCAATTTTGGCTTTTGTTGCCCTTGCTTTTGGTGTTTTAGACATGAAGTCCTTGCCCATGCCTATGTCCTGAATGGTATTGCCTAGGTTTTCTTCTAGGGTTTTTATGGTTTTAGGTCTAACATGTAAGTCTTTAATCCATCTCGAATTAATTTTTGTATAAGGTGTAAGGAAGTGATCCAGTTTCAGCTTTCTACATATGGCTAGCCAGTTTTCCCAGTACCGTTTATTAAATAGGGAATCCTTTCCCCATTTTTGTTTTTGTCGGGTTTGTCAAAGATCAGATAGTTGTAGATATGCGGCACTATTTCTGAGGGCTCTGTTCTGTTCCATTGGTCTATATCTCTGTTTTGGTACCAGTACCATGCCATTTTGGTTACTACAGCCCTATAGTATAGTTTGAAGTCAGGTAGCGTGATGCCTCCACCTTTGTTCTTTTGGCTTAGGATTGACTTGGCCATGCAGGCTTTTTGGCTCCATATGAACTTTAAAGTAGCTTTTTCCAATTCTGTGAAGAAAGTCATTGGTAGCTTGATGGGGATGGCACTGAATCTATAAATTGCCTTGGGCAGTATGGCCATTTTCACGATATTGATTCTTCCTACCCATGAGCATGGAATGTTCTTTGTTTGTATCCTCTTTTATTTCATTGAGCAGTGGTTTGTAGTTCTCTTTGTAGAGGTCCTTCACATCCCTTGTAAGTTGGATTCCTAAGTATTTCATTCTCTTTGAAGCAATTGTGAACGGGAATTCACTCATGATTTGTCTCTATTTGTCTGTTATTGGTGTGTAAGAATGTCTGTGATTTTTGCACGTTGATTTTGTATCCTGAGACTTTGCTGAAGTTGCTTATCAGCTTAAGGAGATTTTGGGCTGAGACGATGGGGTTTTCTAGATATACAATGATGTCATCTGCAAACAGGGACAATTTGGCTTCCTCTTTCCTAATTGAATATGCTTTATTTCTTTCTCCTGCCTGATTGCCCTGGCCAGAACTGCCAACACTATTTTGAATAGGAGTGGTGAGAGAGGCATCCCTGTCTTGTGCCAGTTTTCAAAGGGAATGTTTCCAATTTTTGCCCATTCAGTATGATATTGGCTGTGGGTTTGTTATAGATACCTCTTATTATTTTGAGATACGTCCCATCGAAACCTAATTTATTGAGAGTTTTTTGCATGAAGTGCTGTTGAATTTTGTCAAAGGCCTTTTCTGCATCTATTGCGATAGTCATGTGGTTTTTGTCATTGGTTCTGTTTATATGCTGGAATACATTTATTGATTTTCGTATGTTGAACCAGCCTTGCATCCCAGGGATGAAGCCCACTTGATCATGGTGGATAAGCTTTTTGATGTGCTGCTAGATTCGATTTGCCAGTATTTTATTGAGGATTTTTGCATCGATGTTAATCAGGGATATTGGTCTAAAATTCTCTTTCTTTGTTTTGTCTCTGCCAGACTTTGGTATCAGGATGATGCTGGCCTCATAAAGTGTGTTAGGGAGGATTCCCTCTTTTCCTATTGATTGGAATAGTTTTAGAAGGAATGATACCAGCTCCTCCTTGTACCTCTGGTAGAGTTTGGCTGTGAATCCATGTGGTCCTGGACTTTTTTGGTTGGTAAGCTCTTAATTATTGCCTCAATTACAGATCCTGTTATTGGCCTATTCAGAGACTCAACTTCTTCCTGGTTTAGTCTTGGGAGAATGTATGTGTCGAGGAATTTACTCATTTCTTCCAAATTTTCTGGTTTATTTGCGTAGAGGTGTTTATAGTATTCTCTGATGGTAGTTTGTGTTTCTGTGTGATTGGTGGAGATATCCCCTTTATCATTTTTTATTGCATCTATTTGATTTTTCTCTCTTTTCTTCTTTATTAGTCTTGCTAGCAGTCTATCAATTTTGTTGATCTTTTCAAAGTCCAGCTCCTGGATTCACTGATTTTTGAAGCGTTTTTTTGTGTCTCTATTTCCTGTAGTTCTGCTCTAATCTGAGTTATTTCTTGCCTTCTGCAAGCTTTTGAATCTGTTTGCTCTTGCTTCTCTAGTTCTTTTAATTGTGATGTTACGGTGTCAATTTTAGATCTTTCCTGATTTCTCTTGTGGGCATTTGGTGGTATAAATTTCCCTGTACACACTGCTTTAAATGCATCCCAGAGATTCTGGTATGTTGTGTCTTTGTTCTCGTTGGTTTCAAAGAACATCTTTATTTCTGCTTTCATTTCCTTATGTACTCAATAGTCATTCAGTAGCAAGTTGTTCAGTTTCCATGTAATTGAGCGGTTTCGAGTGAGTTTCTTAAGCCTGAATTCTAGTTTAGTTGCACTGTGGTCTGAGAGACAGTTTGTTATAATTTTTCTTCTTTTCCATTGGCTGAGGAGTGCTTTACTTCCAATTATGTGGTCAATTTTGGAATATGTGTGGTGTGGTGCTGAAAAGAATGTACATTCTGTTGATTTGTGGTGGAGAGTTCTGTAGATGTCTATTATGTCCGCTTGGTGCAGAGCTGAGTTCAATTCCTGGATATCCTTGTTAACTCTCGGTCTCGTTGATCTGTCTAATGTTGACAGTGTGGTGTTAAAATCTCCCATTATTATTGTGTGGGAGTCTAAGTCTCTTTGTATGTCTCTAAGGACTTGCTTTATGAATCTGGGTGCTCCTGTAATGGGTGCATATATATTTAGGATAGTTAGCTCTTTTTGTTGAATTGATCCCTTTACCATTATGTAATGGCTTTCTTGTCTCTTTTGATCTTTGTTGGTTTAAAGTCTGTTTTATCAGAGACTAGGAATGCAACCCTTGCCTTTTTTTGCTTTCCATTTTCTCGGTAGATCTTCCTCCATGCCTTTATTTTGAGCTTATGTGTGTCTCTGCACGTGAGAAGGGTTTCCTGAATACAGCACACGGATGAGTCTTGACTCTATCCAATTTGGGTGTCTGTCTTTTAGTTGGAGCATTTAGCCCATTTACATTTAAGGCTAATACGGTTATGTGCGAATTTGGTCCTGTCATTATGATGGTAGCTGGTTATTTTCCTCTTTAGTTGATGCAGTTTCTTCCTAGCCTCGATGGTCTTTTCAATTTGGCATGTTTTTGCAGTGGCTGGTACCTATTTTTCCTTACCATGTTTAGTGCTTCCTTTAGGAGCTCTTTTAGGGCAGGCCTGGTGGTGACAAAATCTCTCAGCATTTGCTTGTCTGCAAAGGATTTTATTTCTCCTTCACTTATGAAGCTTAGTTTGGCTGGATATGAAATTCTGGGTTGAAAATTCTTTTCTTTAAGAATGTTGAATATTGGCCTCCACTCTCTTCTGGCTTGTAGAGTTTCTGCCAAGAGATCAGCTGTTAGTCTGATGGGCCTCCCTTTGTAGGTAACCTGACCTTTCTCTCTGACTGCCTTTAACATTTTTTCCTTCATTTCAACTTTGGTGAATGTGACAATTCTGTGTCTTGGAGTTGCTCTTCTCGAGGAGTATCTTCGTGGTGTTCTCTGTATTTCCTGAATTTGAATGTTCACCTGCCTTGCTAGATTGGGGAAATTCTCCTGGATAATATGCTGCAGAGTGTTTTCCAACTTGGTTCCATTCTCCCTGTCATTTTCAGGTACACCAATCAGACGTAGATTTGGTCTTTTCACATAGTCCCATATTTCTTGGAGGCTTTGTTCATTTCTTTTTATTCTTTTTTCTCTAAACTTGTCTTCTTACTTCATTTCATTCATTTGATCTTCCATCACTGATGCCCTTTCTTCCAGTTGGTCGAATCAGCTACTGAGGCTTGCGCATTCGTCATGTAGTTCTCGTGCCATGGTTTTCAGCTCCATTAGGTCCTTTAAGATTCTAGTTAGCCATTCGTTTAATGTTTTTTCAAGGTTTTTAACTTCTTTGCCATTGGTTTGGACTTCCTCCTTTAGCTCAGAGAAGTTTGATCGTCTGAAGCCTTGTTCTCTCAACTCGTCAAAGTCATCCTCCATCCAACTTTCTTCCACTGCTGGTGAGGAGCTGCATTCCTTTGGAGGAGGAGAGGCACTCTGATTTTTAGAATTTTCAGTTTTTCTGCTCTGTTTTATCACCATCTTTTGTGGTTTTATCTCCTTTGGTCTTTGATGATGGTGATGTACAGATGGGGTTTTGGTATGGATGTCCTTTATGTTTGTTATTTATCTTTCTTTCAGTCAGGACCCTCAGCTGCAGGTCTGTTGGAGTTTGCTGGAGTTCCACTCCGGACCCTGTTTGCTGGGTATCAGTAGCAGAGGCCACAGAACAGTGAATATTGATGAACAGCAAATGATGCTGCCTGATTATTCCTCTGGATGTTTTGTCTCAGGGGAGTACCCGGCCATGTGAGGTGTCAGTCTGCCCTTACTGGGGGGTGCTTCCCAGTTAGGCTACTCGGGGGTCAGGGACCCATTTGAGGAGGCAGTCTGTCCATTCTCAGATCTCAGGCTGCGTGTTGGGAGAACCACTACTCTCTTCAAAGCTGTCAGATGGGGACATTTTAGTCTGCAGAGGTTTCTGCTGCCTTTTGTTTGGCTATGCCCTGCCCCCAGAGGTGGAGCCTACAGAGGCAGGCAGGCTTCCTTGAGCTGCAGTGGGCTCCACCCGTTTCAAGCTTCCCTACCACTTTGTTTACCCACTCAAGCCTCAGCAATGGTGGGCGCCCCTCCCCGAGCCTTGTTGCCACCTTGCAGTTTGATCTCTGACTGCTGTGTTAGCAATGAGCAAGGCTTGGTGGGCGAAGGAACCTCCGAGCCAGGTGCAGGATATAATCTCCTGGTGTGCCGTTTGCTAAGACCATCAGAAAAGTGCAGCATTAGGGGGGGAGTGACCCAATTTTCCAGGTGTCATCTGTCCTTGGCTAGGAAAGGGAATTCCCTGACCCCTTGTGCTTCCCGGGTGAGGCGATGCCTCGCCTTGCTTAGGCTCAGGCTCGGTGCACTGCACCGACTGTCCTGCACCCACTGTCCAACAATCCCTAGTGAGATGAACCTGGTACCTCAGTTGGAAATGCAGAAATCATTCGTCTTCTGTGTTGCTCATGCTGGGAGCTGTAGACTGGAGCTGTTCCTATTCAGTCATCTTGGCTCCATGGAACAATTTCTTATAAATCCCTTTCGCATAGGAGGGGTGTTAGGGGATAGGGGCTGAGTAGAGTGGGAAGGTCTGCAAAGGGTGTTTCTGGCAGCTGAGACCTGGGAGCCCAACCTCACTCCTTCCTGTCTTTAGCCCTTTCTCTGTGATGGCCATGCAGGCAGCTTGTGCTCCACCTGCCTAGGGTGTAGGCCAAAAATGGGCTGGCAGAGATGCTGCCTGCAGTCCTCAGGGTGGCCCTACGGCTGGCTGTTCAGACACCTGCCCATGGTCCACTGCGTGCCTTCCCTGTGCGGTGCATGGGACATGTGCCCGGGCAGCACCCAGGGCCTCCGCTAATGACCCTCAGTGGATTTCCACAGGGCCTGGTGTGAGGAGGGCTCAGAAAACACTTTAGGGCTGATTGCAGCAGGGCCCAGGATGGACACTGCTCCAATTCCCCATTTTGGAGAGGACTCTCCTGAATTATGGACATCCAGTCTCTCCAGAGGGTTGTGATCCAGGCACAGGTACTGTGGCTGCACCATGCTGTGATCACACAGCAGGCCAATGATTGTGAGCCCCTCCTACCAGTGCTTTGGTCCTAGGGTTGCCCTCAGGGTAACTATGGTGTCTGACTTCCCATCTGAGGACCTAAGCCTTGCTGGTCAGGGGGAACTGGGCCTTGCTGGTCAGGGGGCACTGGGACTCTGAGGCCTGCGTCCCCCACTGTCCTGTGGGTCTGGTCTCTGTGGCACTTGGGTTTTTGGTACTTTGGAGAGTGAGAGGCAGACGAGTTCATGACCAGTCTTTTGGCTTGGGAGCCAGAAAGCCTGGGTGCACAATACAATCTCAGGAGGATGTGG
>NW_026655364.1:0-7159 GCF_009828535.3 Hylobates moloch
CCCTGCGCCACGCTGACCACTGCTGCCCTCCACCCCTGGCCAGGAGAACGCCCCTCCCACTGGCCACAGCCCCCGTCAGTGCCCCCCGGCCATGGCTTTCCACAGGGGCAAGGGGCGCATGCTGCCCTGGGGGTGCCCCGGAAACGTGGGGCCCTGTTGGCCATCATCGCAAGGCTGGGCAGCCGGCGCTACAGGAGGGGGGACTCACAATGACGCCAAACTGTCCCCAGGGCCTCAGAGCTTCCTCCGGGCATCGTGTGGGGAAAGCTTTCCATGACTGCCACGCCTCCAACCTAACTCCACGTGACCCGTGACGCGAGAGTGGTGCGTTTTCGTGTGCTTGCTTTTTTATTGTGGTAAAACACACATAACATAAAACTTTTTTAAGTGCACAGTTCAGTGGCACTCAGCGCATTCCCGTGGCTGTGCAGCCACCACCACCGTCTGTCCAGAACATCCTCATCTTCCCAAACTCAAACTGACCCCACGAAACACTTACTCCCCATCCCCTCCCCAGCCCCATCCTACTTTTTGTCTCTCTGAATCTGATGGCTCTGGGGACCTCTGATGGGTGGAATCACACAAAGATTGTCCTTCCATGTCTGGAGTCTCTCACCGAGTGAGACATCCTCAAGGTCCGTCCGTGCCGTGGCCTAAGTCAGAGCCTCGTTCCTTTTCTTGGCCACGTCATATTTCAGTGTGTGGATGGCCACGCCATGGTGATCCACTCATGCCTGGGTCACAGCCTCATTTTTCCTTGGCCACGTCATATTTCAGTGTGTGGATGCCCACGCCGTGGCTGTGCTGTATTTCAGCGTGTGAATGGCCATACTGTTGCCACATCATATTTCAGCATGTGGATAGCCATGCCGTGGCCTGGTGGTATTTCAGCATGTGGATGGCCACGCCGTGGCCACGTCGTATTTCGGCGTGTGGATGGCCACGCCGTGGCCACGTCGTATTTCAGCGTGTGGATGGCCACGCCGTGGCCACACCGTATTTCAGCGTGTGGATGGCCACGCCGTGACCTGGTCATATTTCAGCATGTGGATGGCCATGCTGTGTTGATCCACTCATCCATCAACAGACACCTGGGCTGTTTCCACCTCTGGACTGCCGGGAGTTATGCTGCTGTGGCCGTGAGTGTACAAACATCCCTTCAAGTCCCTGCTCTCCGTTTCTGGAAGGTGTATATCCAAGAAGTGAAACTGCTAGATCATATGGTAATTCTCTTTAACTTGTTGGCATTTTTTGTTTGTTTGTTTTGAGACAGTCTCACTCTGTCACCCAGGCTGGAGTGCAGTGGCGTGATCTCGGCTCACTGCAACCTCCGCCTCCCAGGTTCAAGCGATTCTCCTGCCTCAGCCTCCCAAGTAGCTGGGATTACAGTTGCCTGCCATCACACCCAGCCAATTTTTGTATTTTTAGTAGAGATGGGGTTTCACCATGTTGGCCAGGCTGGTCTCGAACCCCTGACCTCAGGTGATCTCCCCGCCTCAGCCTCCCAAAGTGCTGGGATTACAGGCGTGAGCCACTGTGCCTGGCAGCATCGTTTTAACACACGTTGGACTAAAACTGTTGTTCGCTATTTTAGAAGCCACATCATCTGCATGACTCCAGCCGTGGTGTTGGAGCTGCAGAATCGCAGCCTGCATCTGCCCCGTCTGTGGCTGTCACAGGAATGGTGGCCTTTGTGGTGGCCTCTGTGCTTCCTGGAGAGCGGACCCTACATATTTACAGGCTGAAACATATTTCGAGTTACTAGGAATCGCCGCCATTGCGTTTCTCTGTTTCACTGAGGCTGGGGCATCGTACTGACTTGGGGAATTCCTGCGTAGGTGGGTGTTTCTCCGTTTCAGTGAGATTGAGGCATCGTACTGTCTTGGGGAATTCCTGCGTAGGTGGGTGTTCCTCCGTTTCATCGACATTGGGGCATCGTACTGACTTGGGGAATTCCTGCGTAGGTGGGTGTTACAGGTACACTTGGGTTTCATTTCAGGAGTGAAGGGTCACAAAATGCTTGCTGTAAATAGTGGTAGTTGATCGGCAGGACGGCCACATGCAGCTTCAGCTGGTGGATCTCAAACCTGCGTGTGAATCAGAATCACCTGGAGGACTCACAAAACGCAGCTCTCCAACCCCCCCCCCCCCAGTCTCTGACCCAGCAGGTCTGGGGTGGGGCTCGAGAATCAGCATCTGCAGCAGGTTCCCAGATGCCGCTGGTCTTTAAGCCAGTTTGGTGGCCCCGTTCCCCTCCACGAGTGAAGGGTTTGCCATTTCCAGCCAATCGGGGGAGGGAGAATGGCCAGAGTCTCTCACAAAGAGCTCCAGGAAGGGATGACCTCTGCTTCCAGTGGACGTGGCCAGGTCCCAGCGACGTCGGGTGCCGTGGCCACCATTTTTGTGACCCTGAAGGTTGCCAAGCCAGCGTGCCGAGGATGGCGGCACAGAAAGACGGGAGACGCTGTGGTCACACCGTCCTGAAAAAGCCTGGTGCCGTCTGGCCTTGGAAGCTGAGCAGGGTTGGGCCTGGTTGGTACTTGGATGGCAGGAGGACAGAAAGAATCCAGATATGGGTTCTTTTGTTTCTCAGAAACTCAGAAACTCTCTGTCTCTCAGAAACTCAGATATGGGTTCTTTTGTTTCTGAGGCAGGGTCTTGCTCTGTCACCCAGGCTGGAGGGCAATGGCACGATCTTGGCTCCCTGCGGCCTCGAATTCTCAGGCTCACGTGATCCTCCTGCCTCAGCCTCCCACGTAGCCGGGACCACAGGTGTGCACCACCCTGCCTGGCTGATGTTTTTTCTTTTTTGGTAGAGACAGGGTTCCACCAAGCTGCCCAGGCTGGTCTCAAACTCCTGGGCTCAAGTGATCCTGCCGCCTTGGTCTTCCCAAATGCTGGATTACAGGCGTGAGCCACCACGCCCGGCCAGAACCCAGATCTTTAGGGATGCTGTCAAGCCATGGGATTCATCCACCGTGTCAACTGGCCACACCTGACCCCTCGCCTTCAAGGAAAAGCTGCATTTGGAGCTGAACCATCTCAACTTCGTCACCCTCTCACAACTCCCTGCACGTCCCGGTGTGAGGGACCCGTGACACAGGAAGGATGAAGTGTCTTTTTGCCGACCGTGTCCCGGTTGGCGTCCATCCCCTGCTGGGCCTGGGCTCCACGCTCCTGGAGCAGAGCCGGACACGCACAGGAAACTCTCCCTGACGCGTTCACGAGGTGAGGTACACGAGGGCACCGCAGAGGGCAGGACGGCCTGACTCGTGGGACTTCTGTATAGGGACGAGCCCAGCACCAAAATGGTACGTGTGGGAGGAACACGGGGTCAGTGTCCACAGACCTTGGCACGAACTCTGGCCTCTCCACAAGACAAGCTGTGTCTTTCTCAACAGAGACATATTGCTCAGATCTACGCCTTCAGGTGAGGCCCAAAGATCAGACGTAAAGATTCATCCAGACCGAGCTGTCCGGCACGGCAGCTGCTTGCTGCCTGTGGCCACTTCAGTTTAAAGTCAAGTAAAATTAAGTTGGCGCCGCAGTAGCACAGGCCACACCTCAAGGCCCAGCCACCCATGTGACTCGTGGCAGCCACCCTGGATGGTGCAGACGCAGACGGTTCTGCTGGGCAGTGCCGGGCTGGGCTCATGAGACCCACAGCAAAGTCGGCGGGGGATTCCCAGGAAAAATGTCCCCATTCACAAAAGGAGCCCCACAGAGAGAGGGGACCCTGTTCTGCCGAACCAGAGTTACTGCCTTTCGGCCAGGGGAGGAACTGACCCAAGACCAGCAGAGGCCCCAGGAAGGACGGTCGGTCTCCCGTGGCTGCCCTAACAGATCCCCACAAACGGGGCTTAAGACCACAGAAACGGGCCGGACGCGATGGCGCACACCTGTAATCCCAGCACTTTGGGAGGCCAAGGCGGGTGGATCACCTGAGGTCAGGAGCTCAAGACCAGCCTGGCCAACAGGGTGAAACCCTGTCTCTACTAAAAATACAAAAATTAGCCTGGCGTGGTGGTGGGCACCTGTAATCCCAGCTACTCGGGAGGCTGAGACAGGAGAATCGCTTGAACCCGGGAGGCGGAGGTTGCAGTGAGCCGAGATTGCGCCACTGCACTCCAGCCTCAGCAACAAGAGGGAAACTCCATCTCAAAAAAAAAAAAGGCGATAGAAATGCTTCCTCACACAGGCCTGAGGGCCGGAAGCCCGTCCCCTCCGGAGGCGGCAGGGAGGGCCCGTCCCGCCTCTCCCAGCGCTGGTGGTGGCCGGGGCTCCCCAGCATCCTTGGCGCATGGCCACGTCGCTCGTCTCTGCCCCCCTCATCCTGTCCCATGTCCTTCTCTCCGTGCCCTCATGCAGCTTCTCGTAAGGACGGCAGTCACCGGCTCAGGGTGATGTGAATCCAATGTGACCTCGTTTAATGACACCTGCAGAGAGCCTATTCCACAGAAAGCCTCATTTTGGGGTTCCAGGTTGGCATGAATTTCGGGGGAATAACAACGACCTAGACCCATTGACAAGGTCACTGAAGCTGCTGAATTAACCAACCCCAGAGCCGCCGACCCTGGGTGCTTCTCACAGGGGACAAGCAAGGTCCCTTCGGCGCCCAGCGGCTCCGAGTCAGGTCTGTGGTGACTGCCCCAAAGGCATCACAAGTGCTGTGACCCAGGGGAGGGCTCTCGGGCAGCCCTTTGACCTGCTGTGCCTCAGGTGCCTCATCTATAAAATGGGTGGAAGACGCAGGGTTGTGGGGAGAATGGAATCCGGGGCTCCACGGGACTCAGCACCGCGCAGGACTCAGCGGTGTGAGCCTCGGCGCCTGAGGTGCTGCATTTGCAACGATGCTGCCCACGCCGCTGCTTGTCCAGCGTCCGACTTCTCTCCCGCACACCGGGATCGCTGCAGGGTTTTGTGGGGGTTCTGCGATGCCGGCTGAGTTGCCCGGCCCATCCACTCCCTCTTGCTGCTGTCACCAATTACCACAAATCGAGTGGCTCAAAACAATGCGAGCTAATCCGCTTCCATCTAGAGGTCAGAAGTCTAAAATCAAGGTTTGGGCAGAGTTGGTTCCTAATCTGCTCCACCTTTCCCGGCGTCCTGAGGGGCCCACATCCCTTGGCTGGGGGCCCCTTCCTCCCGGTTAGCAGCCACAGGGCAGCCTCTTCTGGTCTCTCTCTGACCCTCACCCCTGCTGTGAGGACACCGGGCCCCCAAATCATCCCATCTAAGGGCTCCTCACTCGGTCCCACCTGCAGGTCCCCTGTCGCCGTGTGACGGGCACCTTCGCAGAATCCGAGAGCTAGATGTGGACACTGGGGGCCGTTGCTGTGCCCCACACAGGTGCGTGCGTGATGAGTGCCCTCAGAATGTTCTCTCCGGCTCCCACAGGAGGACCCTCAGCCCCGGGTTCTGGTCCTGCTTTTCGCTGCATAACCTCAGACGCAGCTCTGCCGCTCTGTGCCTCAGTTTCCCTCAGTGCACAGGGTTCCTCCAGTGTGGAAGAGCCCTGCGGGCCAGAGCCGCAGGCCGCAGCCCCCGGGTGATGGGGCTTGGCTATTCCCCTCCTTAACTCAAGCTTCCCTGTGACCAGGAGGGACCGGCTGTCCCTGTGCCTGCTGTGATATAGGTGCCGGGGGACGGGGCTCCCGGGGGACGGCGCTGGGGGCTGAGGCCAGTCAGGCTCCCTAGGGCCGGGGCCCCTCGTCCATCAGCAACTCCAGCAACTCCATCCGGGCTCCAACACAGGCTCATTGTCCACTTCTCCACTCGCCTAGGTCCCCCGGCCTGGGCCACCACCGGCCCTCGCAGGCTCCTCCTGGGTCTCTGCTGCCCTTCCAGACCCTCCTCCTCCCTCAGCACCACTTCCACACGGCCCCTGGAAGGGGCTTTCAGAACTGCACACTCTGCGCCACCCCCCTAAATAAAACCACCCCCACTCCTCACCACAGCCCACAGAGAGAGTCCTCCTCCCTCTCCATCAGCTCCAGCCTCGTGGCTCTCCTTGCCGTGACGCACACGCACCAGGTCCGCTCCCAGCGTGGGGCCTTTGCACCTGCTGTGCCCCGCCTAGACCTCTGTCTGCAATCCCACCGCGAGGGGCCTTTGCACCTGCTGTGCCCCCACCTAGAACTCTGTAAACCCACCGTGTGGGGCCTTTGCACCTGCTGTGCCCCACCTAGAACTCTGTAAACCCACCGTGTGGGGCCTTTGCACCTGCACCTGCTGTGCCCCGTCTAGAACTCTGTCTGCAAACCCCACAAGTCGGGCCCTTGCACCTGCTGTGCCCCGCCTAGAACTCTGTCTGCAACCCCCACTGCGTCGGGCCTTTGCACCTGCACCTGCTGTGCCCCCCCTAGAACTCTGTCTGCAATCCCACCGCGAGGGGCCTTTGCACCTGCTGTGCCCCGTCTAGAACTCTGTCTGCAACCCCCACGGCCGGGGTTTCCATGGCTCAGGTCTCAGCTTCAAGGTCGCCTCCTGGGAGGGGCAGCCGCCCAGCCTCCAGCTCTCTAACATCACACGATTTTAGCTCTGCAGAGCCGCTACCAGAACCTATTTCCTCATCTGTTTGTCCTCTTCTGATTTACTGACTGTCTCTCCCACTGGAATCTAAGCTCCTTGAGAGCAGGAACAAGGTCTCTCATTGTCTACTCCTCATCGGTGCCGGGCAGGGGAAGCGTATGCTAAATATTTCCTGCACTGACGGAAAGCAGCAGTTACCCCCCAACATCCGGAGCCCCAACACCCCTGGCGTCTGAATTCTGAACATTCTAAATCCCACATCCACGGCCGATGGCCAGACCCGACTGGTCCCGATGCACGTGGTGTGAAGGAAGCCCACGCGTCCTCCGTGGAACACGCTGGCCGTCGGCGTTAAACCTGCAGGACAAACTGCCGGGAGACGGCGAGGGCGGCCCGATGCCACCGGGGAAAACAGACCCAACCAGGCCTGGCACCTGCACAGACCCGGGGGAGGCGGAAGCGGGTCCCGGGAAGGAGGAAGCGGGTCCCGGGGAGGCGGAAGCGGGTCCCGGGAAGGAGGAAGCGGGTCCCGGGGAGGCGGAAGCGGGTCCCGGGGAGGCGGAAGCGGGTCCCGGGAAGGAGGAAGCGGGTCCCGGGGAGGCGGAAGCGGGTCCCGGGGAGGCGGAAG
>NW_026655365.1:0-7159 GCF_009828535.3 Hylobates moloch
TAGGCCTCAAAGCGCTCCAAATGTCCACTTGCAGTTTATACAGAAAGAGTGTTTCAAGACTGCTCCATCAAAAGCAAGGTTCAATTCTGTTAGTTGAATGCACAGATCAGAAAGAAGTTTCACAGAATCCTTCTGTGTCGTTTTTATTTTAAGCTATTCCTTTTTCCATGATAGGCCTCAAAGCGCTCCAAATGTCCACTTGCAGTTTATACAGAAAGAGTGTTTCAAAACTCCTCAATCAAAAGTAAGGTTCAACTCTGTTAGTTGAATGCACAGATCAGAAAGAAGTTTCACAGCATGCTACCGTGTAATTTTTATGGGAAGATATTTGTTTTTTCACGATAGGCTGAAAGTGCTCCAAATATCCACTTGCAGATTCTACAAATAGAGTGTTTCAAAACTGCTCAATCAAAAGTAAGGTTCAACTCCTTTAGTTGAATGCACAGATCAGAAAGAAGTTTCACAGAATGCTTCTGTGTAGTTTTTATTTGAAGATATTCCTTTTTCCACGATAGGCCTCAAAGCACTCTAAATGTCCACTTGCAGTTATACAGAAAGAGTGTTTCAAAACTGCTCCATCAAAAGTAAGGTTCAACTCTGTTAGTTGAATGCACAGATCAGAAAGAAGTTTCACAGAATGCTTCAGTGTAGTTTTTATTTGAAGATATTCCTTTTTCCACGATAGGCCTCAAAGCGCTCCAAATGTCCACTTGCAGATTCTACAAATAGAGTGTTTCAAAACTGCTCAATCAAAAGTAAGGTTCAACTCTTTTAGTTCAATGCACAGATCAGAAAGAAGTTTCACAGAATGCTTCAGTGTAGTTTTTATTTGAATATACTCCTTTTTCAACGAGAGGCCTCAAAGTGCTCCAAATGTCCACTTGCAGTTTATACAGAAAGAGTGTTTCAAGACTGCTCCATCAAAAGTAAGGTTCAGCTCTGTTTGTTGAATGCACAGATCAGAAAGAAGTTTCACAGAATGCTTCTGTGTAGTTTTTATTTGAAGATATTCCTTTTTCCACGATAGGCCTCATAGCGCTCCAAATGTCCACTTGCAGTTTATACAGAAAGAGTGTTTCAAAACCGTAAATCAAAAGTAGGTTTCAACTCTGTGAAATGAATGCAGAGAATAGAAAGAAATTTCACAGAATATTCTGTGTAGTTTTTACTTGAAGATTTTTCTTTTTTCACCATTGGCCTCAAAGATCTCCAAATGTCCACTTGCAGATTCTGCATAAAGAGTGTTTCAAAACTGCTCAATCAAAAGTAACGTTCTACTCTTTTACCCGAATGCACAGATAAGAAAGAAGTTTCACAGAATGCTTCTGTGTAGTTTTAATGGGAAGATATTTCGTTTTTAACCATATGCCGCAATGTTCTCCAAACATCCACTTGCAGATTCTGCAAAAAGAGTTTTTCAAAACAGCTCAATCAAAAGGAAGGCTCAACTCAGTGAGATGAATGCATAGATAAGAAAGAAGTTTCACAGAATACTTCTGTGTAATTTTTATTTGAAGATATATCTTTTTTAAATGATAGGCCTCAAAGCGCTCTGAATGTCCACTCGCAGATTTTACAAAAAGAGATTATCAAACCTGCTCAATCAAGAAAAAGGTTCTACTCTGTGAGCTGAATGAACAGAATACAAAGAAGTTTCACAGAATGCTTCTGTGTAGTTTTTAGGGGAAGATATTTCATTTTTCACTGTAGGCCTCAATGTTCTCCAAATGTCCACATGCAGATTCTACAAAAAGAGTGTTTCAAAACTGCTTAATCCAAAGCAATGTTCAACTCTGTTAGATGAACGAACAGATCAGAAAGAAGTTTCACAGAAGGTTTCTGTGTAGTTTTCATTTGAGGATATTCCTTTATCCACGATCTTCCTCAAAGCCCTCCATATGTCCACTAGCAGATTCTGCAAAAAGAGAGTTTCAAAACTGCTCAATCAAAAGAAAGATTCTACCGTGTGAGATGAATCAACAGAATAGAAAGAAGTTTCACAGAATGTTTTGTGTAGATTTTCAGAGAAGATATTTCGTTTTGCACTGCCTGCCTCAATGTTCTCCAAATGTCCACTTGCGAATTCTACAAAAAGAGTGTTTGAAAACTGCTCAATCAAAAGTAAGGTTCAACTCTGTTAGATGAATGCACAGATCAGAAAGAAGTTTCACAGAATGCTTCCATGTAGTTTTTATTGGAAGATATTTCTTTTTTCACAGTAGGCCTCATGCTCTAGAAATGTCCAATTGCAGATTCTGCGAAAAGCCTGTTTCAAAGCTGCAAAATCTAAAGAAATTTCCACTAACTGAGATGAATTCACTGTTCATAAAGAAGATTCACAGATTTCTTCTGTGTAGTTTTTATTTGAAGATGTTCCTTTTTCCACAATAGGCCTCAAAGTGATCCAAATGTCCACTTGCAGTTTATACAGAAAGAGTGTTTCAAAACTGCTCAATCAAAAGAAATATTCAACTCTGTGAGATGAATGCAGAGAATAGAAAGAAGTTTAACAGAAATATTCTGTGTAGTTTTTACTTGAAGTTATTTCGTTTTTCACCAAAGCCCTCAAAGATCTCCAAATGTCCAATTGCAGATTCTACAAAAAGAGTGTTTCAAAACTGATCAATCAAAAGAAATATTGTACTCTGTTAGATGAATGCACAGATCAAAAAGTTGTTTCACAGAATGCTTCTGCATAGTTTTAATGGGAAGATATTTCGTTTTTCACCGTAGGCCTCAATATTCTCCAAATATCAACTTTCAGATTCTACAATAAGAGTGTTTCAAAACTGCTCAATCAAAAGAAAGATTCTACTCTGTGAGTTTAATGAGCAGAATAGAAAGAAGTTTCACAGAATGATTCTGTGTAGTTTTTAGGAGAAGATATTTCATTTTTCACCGTAGGCCTCAATGTTCTCTAAATGTCCACTTGCAGATTCTACAAAAAGAGCGTTTCAAAACTGCTGAATCAAAGGTAAGGTTCAAATCTGTTAGATGAATGCACAGATCAGAAAGAAGTTTCACAGAATGCTTCCATGTAGTTTGTATCGGAAGATATTTCTTTTTTCACCCTAGGCCTCAATTCTCTAGAAATGTCCAATTGCAGTTTCTATGAAAAGCCTGTTTCAAAGCCGCATAATCAAAAGAAAGGTTCCACTCTCTGAGATGCATGCACATTTCATAAAGAAGGTTCACAGATTATTTCTGTGTAGTTTTTATTTGAAGATATTCCTTTTTCCACGATAGGTCTCAAAGCGCTCCAAATGTCCACTTGCAGTTTATACAAAAGAGTGTTTCAAAACTGCTCAATCAAAAGAAAGCTTCTACTCTGTTAGGTGAATGCACAGATCAGAAAGAAGCTTCACAGAATGCTTCTGCATAGTTTTAATGGGGAGATATTTCGTTTTTCACCATAGGCCTCAATGTTCTCCAAATATCCACTTGCAGATTCTATAAAAAGAGTGTTTCAAAACAGTTCAATCAAAAGAAAGGTTCACCTCAATGAGATGAATGCACATGTCAGAAAGAAGTTTCACAGAATGCTTCTGTGTAGTTTTTATTTGAAGTTATTCCTTTTTCCACGATAGGCCTCATGGCGCTCCAAATGTCCACTTGCAGATTCTACAAAAAGAGAGTTTCAAAACGGCTCAATGAAAAGAAAGGTTCTTGCTGCTTGATTCCGTTTGCCAGTATTTTATTGAGGATTTTTGCATCAATTTTCATCAAGGATATTGGTCTGAAATTCTCTTTTTTGGTTATGTCTCTGCCAGGCTTTGGTATCAGGAAGATGCTGGCTTCATAAAATGTGTTAGGGAGGATTCCCTCTTTTTCTATTGATGGGAATAGTTTCAAAAGGAATGGCACCAGTTCCTCCTTGTACCTCTGGTAGAATTTGGCTGTGAATCCATCAGGTCCTGGACTCTTTTTTGTTTGTAAGCTATTGATTATTGCCACAATTTCAGAACCTGGTATTGGTCTATTCAGAGATTCATCTTCTTCCTGATTTAGTATTGGGAGGGTGTATTTGTCGAGGAATTTGTCCATTTCTTCTAGATTTTCTAGTTTATTTGCATAGAGGTGTTTGTAGTATTCTCTGATGGTAGATTGTATTTCTGTGGTATCGGTGGTTATATCCCCTTTTTCATTTTTTATTGCATCTGTTTGATTCTTCTCTCATTTCTTCTTTATTAGTCTTGCTAGCGGTCTATCAATTTTCTTGATCTTTTCAAAAAACCAGCTCCTGGATTCATTAATTTTTTGAATGGTTTTTTGTGTCTCTATTTCCTTCAGTTCCGCTTTGATTTTAGTTATTTCTAGCCTTCTGCTAGCTTTCGAATGTGTTTGCTCTTGTTTTTCTAGTTCTTTTAATTGTGATGTTAGGGTGTCAATTTTGGATCTTTCCTGCTTTATCTTGTGGGCATTTAGTGCTATAAATTTCCCTATAAACACGGCTTTGAATGTGTCCCAGAGATTCTGGTATGTTGTGTCTTTGTTCTCATTGGTTTCAAAGAACATCTTTATTTCTGCCTTCATTTCATTGTGTACCCAATAGTCACTCAGGAGCAGTTGTTCAGTTTCCATGTAGTTGAGTGGTTTTGAGTGAGTTTCTTAATTATGAGTTCTAGTTTGATTGCACTGTGGTCTGAAAGACAGTTTGTTATAACTTCTGTTCTTTTACAATTGCTGAGGAGAGCTTTACTTCCAACTATGTGGTCAATTTTGGAATAGGTGTGGTGCTGAAAAAAATGTATATTCTCTTGATTTGGGGTGGAGAGTTCTGTAGATGTCTATTAGGTCCACTTTGTGTAGAGCTGAGTTCAATTCCTGGATATCCTTGTTAACTTTCTGTCTCTTTGATCTGTTAGGCGTGGGCAAGAACTTCATGTCTAAAACACCAAAAGCAATGGCAACAAAAGCCAAAATTGAGAAATGGGATCTAATTACACTAAAGAGCTTCTGCACAGCAAAAGAAAATACCATCAGAGTGAACAGGCAATTTACAGAATGGGAGAAAATTTTTGCAACCTACTCATCTGACAAAGGGCTAATATCCAGAATCTACAATGAACTCAAACAAATTTACAAGAAAAAAACAAACAACCCCATCAAAAAGTGGGCAAAGGACATGAAAAGACACTTCTCAGAAGGAGACATTTATGCAGCCAAAAAACACATGAAGAAAGGCTCATCATCACTGGCCATCAGAGAAATGCAAATCAAAACCACAGTGAGATACCATCTCACACCAGTTAGAATGACCATCACTAAAAAATCAGGAAACAACAGGTGCTGGAGAGGATGTGGAGAAATAGGAACAATTGTACACTTTTGGTGGGACTGTAAACTAGTTCAACCATTGTGGAAGTCAGTGTGGCGATTCGTCAGGGATCTAGAACTAGAAATACCATTTGACCCAACCATGCCATTACTGGGTATATACCCAAAGGATTATAAATCATGCTGCTATAAAGACACATGCACATGTATGTTTATTGCGGCACTATTCACAATAGCAAAGACCTGGAACCAACCCGAATGTCCAACAACGATAGACTGGATTAAGAAAATGTGGCACATATACACCATGGAATACTATGCAGCCATAAAAAATGATGAGTTCATGTCCTTTGTAGGGACATGGATGAAACTGGTAAACATCATTCTCAGTAAACTATCGCAAGGACAAAAAACCAAACACTGCATATTCTCACTCATAGGTGGGAATAGAACAATGAGAACTCATGGACACAGGAAGGGGAACATCACACTCCGGGGACTGTTGTGGGGTTGGGGGAGGGGGGAGGGACAGCATTAGGAGATACACCTAATGCTAAATGACGAGTTAATGGGTGCAGAAAATCAACATGGCACATGGATACATATGTAACAAACCTGCACATTGTGCACATGTACCCTAAAACCTAAAGTATAATAATAAAAAAAAAGGTTCTAGTCTGTGAGATGAATGAACAGAATAGAAGAAGTTTCACAGAATGCTTCTGTGTAGTTTTTAGGGGAAGATATTTCGTTCTTCAATGAAGGCCTCAATGTTCTCCAAATGTCCACTTGCAGATTCTACAAAAAGAGTGTTTCAAAACTGCTCAAACAAAAGAAATGTTCTATTCTGTTAGATGAATGCACAGATGAGAAAGAAGTTTCACAGAATGCTTCTGCATAGTTTTAATGGGAAGATATTTCGTTTTTCACCATAGGCGTCAATGTTCTCCAAATGTCCACTTGCAGATTCTACAAAAAGAGTGTTTCAAAACTTCTCAATCAACGGTAAGGTTCAACTCTGTTAGATTAATGCACAGATCAGAAAGAAGTTTCACAGCATGCTACCATGTAATTTTTATGGGAAGATATTTCTTTTTTCACCCTAGGCCTCAACAAATGTCAAATTGCAGTTTCTACGAAAAGCCTGTTTCAAAGTGACACAAGCAAAAGAAATGTTCCACTCTCTGAGATTAATGCACAGCTCATAAAGAAGATTCACAGATTATTTCTGTGTAATTTTTATTTGAAGATATTCCTTTTTCCATGATAAGCCTCAAAGCACTCCAAAAGTAGAATTGCAGTTTATACAGAAAGATTGTTTCAAAACTACCCAGTCAAAAGAAACGTTCAACATTGTGAGATGAATGCAGAGAATAGAAAGAAATTTCACAGAAGTATTCTGTGTAGTTTTTACTTGAAGATATTTCATTTTTCACCATAGGACTCACAGGTCTCCAAATGTCTACCTACAGATTCTACAAAAGGAGTGTTTAAAAACTGCCCAATCAAAAGAAAGGTTCTACTCTGTTAAATGAATGCACAGATCAGAAAGTAGTTTCACAGAATGCTTCTGTGTAGTTTTAAGGGGAAGATATTTCATTTTACACGGCATGCTTCCATATTCTCCAAATATCCCCTTGCAGATTCTACAAAAAGAGTGTTTCAAAACAGCTCAATCAAAACAAAAGTTCAACTCAGTGAGATGAATGCACAGATCAGAAAGTAGTTTCACATAATGCCTCTGTGTAGTTTTAAGATGAAGCTATACCTTTTTCCACGACAGACCTCAAAGTTCTCCAAATGTCCACTTGCAGATTGTATAAATAGAGTGTTTCAAACTGCTCAATCAAAAGTAAGGTTCAACTCTGTTAGTTGAATGCAC
>NW_026655366.1:0-7158 GCF_009828535.3 Hylobates moloch
TTCATTCTTTATCTATAAAATTTTCTTATATTCATCTATTCTGAGATCCCAAAGAAGAGCTCATTCTCGGTGTGTTACATATCTGCTCCCCACAAGCTGAGGATGCTGTCTCCTCCGAGAAAGATTCAGGGCTTTTGCCTCTTGATCTAGGATCCCATGGCATAATCAGCTACTACTTCTCGTAGAGCTTTCAGTTACATGATGTTACATAGAAGTGGCCTAAAAGATGAAACACATGAGTGAAGCAGGAAAACCTTGTGCTGAGACATGCAATAAACTCATGAACAAGAGAGCATGGCAGCTGTAGACTCAGAGTCAGATCTTTGCTAGGAGGAGTGATGATTACATACTCCATAACGTCGGAAGGATTGTCAGTTGGCACAAACTAAAAATTAACAAAATGAGACATGAAGAAGGAACATTTTCATTCGTTGTGCAAAACATCGTTAATTAGGTTTGCAAACTCCTTTCACTTATAACAAATTTCCACTCACTACCATATTTGATTGTGCACATCACAAAGTATGAGTTTTTCTCTTTTTTTTCCTGCAAGTTGCATAGTATGATAGTAGAAAATCCCATACCTCTATGTTTTATCTTCGTGGGATGCTGCCTTAACAGCAAGTCATCTATTCACAGCATTAAATGTTTAGAAGGTATATTGGTGAAACAAGAAATGTTATTCCTCTGATGCTCTATTCTGAGGTTGTTTTATCACAGGACAGCATGTGGTACAGAAAGGACAAGATCTACTGAGTCAGGTAGGAGACATGGAAGGGAGAAATTTGCAGGCAACATGTGAGTTTAATGCAGAGAAGGAAAAAAATAGAAATGGGAAATCTCCATCTTTCTAAAGAGAAGAGTGAACTAAAAGTAGTTAGAAAGACAGGTTTAAGAAACTAGACACAGAAGAAGATACAAAGTCTAGGAATTTGCAGAAACTGAGTGAATTCAGCTGCCCACCATTGGCTAGAGGAAAACTCTAGTTACTTCTAACTTTTATATTTTATATTTTTCTCAATAGTTTCCATATAATCAGCACCTAAATTGATGGCCCATCGTTTGTGTCTGAATTGGCCCATAAGGCTAAGGAAAGGGGTGGTGCTGGTAATCTTTGGTATCTCCAGTGTGAGGAGGGCTGGGAAACTCAAGTGTCTTAGAGAGAGTTCGGCTCCAGCATTTGGGGCAAACTGGAGTAGTTTTGTTGCTTGCCCTTCTCTTTTGAAGTATTTATTCTATTCACACAATGTTTGCCATCAGGAACTCAATGCTGTTGTGTTGGCCTCTCCTCTTCATCAAGTGTACCCAATATCTTATTTGATCAGGACCGTGATCTCTGGAGTACAATGTTTTGTTTGGCTGGGAGAAATGAGAGCAACCAAATCATGGATAACAAAACAGATATTTTTGTAAAACAAAGCAGAAAGTAAGTCACGGTCCCCAGAAACCAAGAAACATTACTTTTTTCCTAGTACTATGCAGATATTTAAATTTTTGACCCAGAATGACTCGTTTTTGAAGACTTGGGCACGCTGTATATACCATCGGTGGTGTTGGAGATGGGGAGAGATAGGATTCAGAAGCCTGGAGCTCTCCCAGCTACCTTAAGATGCACAGTTCTGAGGGACAGAGGTAACTGTTGCTGCCCTTATGGGTTGCAAATGGTGGAGGTGATGCAATCCTACTCACCAGAGGCCAGGTATTGGATATATATATGGATGTGATGATTAGGGTTATAGGGGTAAGTGTGGTGTTTCTTGCTTCTGATAATATATTTAATGGTGAGCAAGAATAAATGAATTCTGTGTTTTTTAAAAAGCACAGGAACCACCTTTAGGTAGTCAGGCAGGAAGTGATTAAAAAAAAGAAAAACTCAATTATTTCAGGCCTCTTCTTTCTGCCCATAAAGTGAGCACCTGTTGTTTCTTTGAATTCGTCAAACACTTTAAACTCATTGATGTTTTTGTAAAACTTATGATAACATTTAATAGTGCATTTTAAGTGAGTAAATTTTGGTAAGTAGAATACTTGTTTACGACTTTGAGCTACACAGAGTGCATTTGCTTTTTTGAAATATTGTGTCTAGCACCTAAGATGAGAATACTTCATATTCCTATGTTAAAAACTGTTGCCATGAACTTGGTCTAAATTCAGACTCATCATCCATGAATGCACAAGGATGGATGGAATCAATTTTAAATCAGTGAGCTGAATTGCAGGAATGTGAATTAAGTATAAGCTGTCATTCTAGAAAGTTGACTCAAGAAAACCAGGTCCTTAAGAAATATCCTGTGATTGCAGTGGATCTTCTGGTGAATAAATAAGCTACTGCTGCTAAATATGCCCCTACAATATGCTTGACAGTAAAGAGAAGCAAGTGATGATCTTATGAATAAAAACAGCTACTGTCAGAAAAGTTGAGACACCCTGAAAAGTCAGTGTCCTCAGTTCTGCATTATGACACGTAGCAAATAGAAAAATATTATGCTAATAATAGTAGTTGGTGTATTAAGTAATTGCTTTATGCAAAGAAATTTACACCGATTATCCTTAAGACATCCCTGTAAACTTAGTATTATCAGTAGCCTCATTTTACACGCAAGTTAACTTATATTTAATGTTTAGATCACAACGTTTTTAGCAGTAACACTGAAATTTGAATTCAAGTATGTTTCATTTCTGGGCCTACTCTCTTAACCACTATGCTGGGTTAAATATCTAAACACATCTTGATTTTTGATGATGGATAATAATAAATGGATTACTATTGCACTTTGGGATCTGCTGTTGTGTTGTTGTTTTACACATCACTTGCAGTTATCCACGTTTGATTACTGGAAGGTAGGCTAAGAGGTTAATTGACTGCAGTCATTTAGTCAATGTTTACGAAAGCAGACTTCTAAGTCCTCTTGACTCTATGTCCGTGGGTCCCTATATTTTGCCCTTTAGCAGGCCTAACCTATGCTTGTAACTTAGAATATTATTTAATATGATGTTTTATTTCTCCCTTTTTCTTATTGTAATACACTGTATCTCACATTTTTTGACTTAATTAAACCGAGATATAGTATCTTTATGTATTAATTTTGCTAGGGCTGTCATAACAAAGTATCACAGATTGGGTGGCTTAAACAACAAAAATTTATTTTCTTACGATTGTGGAAGCTAAAAGTCTGAGAGCAAGGAATCAGTAGGATTACTTTTTTTTCTGAGACCTTTCTCCTTGGCTTGTAGATGACCATTTTTTTCCTCTTCTACCTGTCTTCTCATTGTCTTCTCTCTCTACATGTCTATGTCCAAATCTCTTCTTACAAGGATACCATTCAGATTTTTAGACCCACTCTAATGGCCTCATTTTAACTTGATCACCTCTTTAAAAATCTTATCTCCCAAAACAGCCATATTCTGAGGTAGTGGAGACTAGGGATTCAAGATACGAATTACTGTTTGGAGGACTCAAACTGCTTGCTGATAGTTTAGAATTTCAAAACCAAAAACCTCTACTTTACCCTTTCTAATCAAAACAAGTAAAACATATTCAAGTTAAGAGGTTTAAAGATAATACTGACTTTCAAATGGAATGTGAAATTCCTCAAGGGCCATGAAAATGTCACAGAAATTCTTTTTGCCCTGGTCCCCACATCCAATTTTGATTAGATTAAAACCCACACAACTGGGTATTACTAACTATTCCCATTAGAGCACTTGAGAGAGATTTATGAAATGATCTGTCGTTACATCTAAAACAGTTATTATTTCTGCTAATTAATAATTCATTTAAACTAAATATGCAGACAAAATACTAACCTGTCTTCAGGACCCAGTAGCAAATTACTAAATCAGGCCAGATTCTACCTTAGTATTCCAAAGACTATGACAGCATTTGTCAATAAATATTAAAAATAGTGTCATTTGGTTCTATGTCGGTGACAAAGATCATGACACTTTTCAGAAAGACCAAGCAAAATCAGTATTTCTGTATGATTCAAAGTATAGTGTGATAAGAGATAGAGAGGAGACTAAGAAAGGAACAGAACATGAAGAGAATTATGTGTCAAAGATCTTGGAATCCAATATCCAAGATAAATTCACAGGGTGCCTATTCTGTTCTAGGTACCATCTGAATCCCTAAATACACAACAATTCTCATGAGAGAAATGATTTCTGGTGTCATGGAACTCAGTATCTGACAGGCAAGACACACAATCCCCAATAGAGGGAGGTCCTTTGAAGAATTTCATATAGTTAAGTTACGTGATCAGATTTTTAACAATTCCTAAGAATCAGATCTCCCAAGCTTAACTTAGTTGAATGTTTAAATTTAATTCAAATTTATTTTTTTTCTTGAATAGAAAAGTAAAGATGCATGTTAAGCTTCTAGCAACATTCTGGAGGTTAGAAAGCTGAACTCAAAATCATCTCTCCCCATTCTTGTGATACCAAAGAAAAAGTGGCTGAACAGCCGTGACACTACGTATTCCCATTCTATAACCCTGGCTCCTTCCAGGCTGTGTTAATTTGGCATTCCAGGGCTAGCAATAAAGCCCTGGGGTGCTTTGTTTACAAACCAAGGCAAAATAATTTACAGAATATTTTCCTTTAAAAAGAATAACTTTAAGAAGTTTTAAACTTTTCCTGATAATACTGACTTTTAAGAACTCTTTGAAACTGCCTTTAAAAGCAGTTTAAAATAATAAAAGAATTCAGGATAATCATTTTAAGATCCTATATTCTTTCAGTGGTTCTCAAAATGTGGTCTCTAGAACACATCAGTATCACCTGGAAACTTGTTAGAAAAGTACATTTTCAGGTCCCATCCTAAACTAAATGATCAGAAACTCTGAGGGTAGACATAGCAGTCTGGGTCTGAATGAGACCTCCATGGTATTCTGAGGCTGTTAATCTGGGGAATCACACTTTAAGAATCACTGTATTATTTTGTCCCAATCAATATTAAACACTTTGATCATTATCTTATCACTAGCCATCCTTACGTGACTGAGCAGCTTCTTGAAAGCCACCCTCAGAAAATAAATCACTCTTACCAGTGAGGTTATTTAAGAAAGCACATTGTGTGATATCAAGGTGATTCTAATAACAAAAAACTGAAACAGCACAGTGGGGTTATTTGGAAAGAGAGAATGAATATTTGAATAAATATATACTCATCAGTCTTACAACATGGCAATGGAAAAGCTATGGCCATATAGGTCAAATTTAGTATAAGTAAATTTATATTTTGTTTCCTGACTTATTTTCTGCCAACTTTTTTCCACGGTGTGTGTACAAAAAAAGTTATCAAGCTGGAGAATCCTAAACAACAGGAATCTTATTTTACACTTCATCATTTATCTTAAGAACATTTTCAGGCCAGGCGCAGTGGCTCACACCTGTAATCCCAGCACTTTGGGAAGCTGAAGCAGACAGGTCACTTGAGGTCAGGAGCTCGAGACCAGCCTGGCCAACATAGTGAAACCCCGTCTCTGCTAAAAATACAAAAAATTAGCTGAGTGTGGTAGTGGGCGCCTGTAATTCCAGCTACTCGGGAGGCTGAGGCAAGAGAATCGCTTGGTGGAGGTTGCAGTGAGCTGAGTTTGCACGACTGCACTCCAGCCTGGGTGACAGAGCAAGACTCTATCTCACAAAAACAAAACAAAACAAAACAAAACATTTTCATTTCTATTACTTTATTATAAACCACCATGGCACACATTTACCTATGTAACAAACCTGCACATGTACCCCGGAACTTAAAATAAAATTTTTAAAAAAGAGTACACCAAAAAAAGTTGCTAATTGGAGAAACCAGTAAGCACAAATTCCTCAAGTACTTCACAAAGTGTAGCATTTTTGCATTCTGTAGCACATGTAAGCTTCAATGGAAAGTTGTACAATTCTACATGACTGTAGCTTGAAAAAGAAGCATGCTATTTCTTATAGGCTTTAATAGGTAAACACTATTAAAATCATTTTTTTACCAGTAAAGTATTTCTTAATAATTTGCTGTTTGTAAAATAGTTACCTTTTTTAAAGAATGAATGACTTGTTTGGAAATGTATTTTTTTTTTTTATTATTATACTTTAGGGTTTTAGGGTACATGTGCACAATGTGCAGGTTTGTTACATATGTGTCCATGTGCCATGTTGATTTCCTGCACCCATTAACTCGTCATTTAGCATTAGGTGTATCTCCTAATGCTGTCCCTCCCCCCTCCCCCCACCCCACAACAGTCCCCGGAGTGTGATGTTCCCCTTCCTGTGTCCATGAGTTCTCATTGTTCAATTCCCACCTATGAGTGAGAACCTGTGGTGTTTGGTTTTTTGTCCTTGCGATAGTTTACTGAGAATGATGTTTTCCAGTTTCATCCATGTCCCCACAAAGGACACGAACTCATCATTTTTTATGGCTGCATAGTATTCCATGGTGTATATGTGCCACATTTTCTTAATCCAGTCTATCGTTGTTGGACATTTGGGTTGGTTCCAACTCTTTGCTATTGTGAATAGTGCCGCAATAAACATACGTGTGCATGTGTCTTTATAGCAGCATGATTTATAGTCCCTTGGGTATATACCCAGTAATGGGATGGCTGGGTCAAATGGTATTTCTAGTTTGAGATCCCTGAGGAATCGCCACACTGACTTCCACAATGGTTGAACTAGTTTACCGTCCCACCAACAGTGTAAAAGTGTTCCTATTTCTCCACATCCTCTCCAGCACCTATTGTTTCCTGATTTTTTAATGATGGCCATTCTAACTGGTGTGAGATGGTATCTCACTGTGGTTTTGATTTGCATTTCTCTGATGGCCAGTGATGATGAGGATTTCTTCATGTGTTTTTTGGCTGCATAAATGTCTTCTTTTGAGAAGTGTCTGTTCATGTCCTCTGCCCACTTTTTGATGGGGTTGTTTGTTTTTTTCTTGTAAATTTGTTTGAGTTCATTGTAGATTCTGGATATTAGCCCTTTGTCAGATGAGTAGGTTGCAAAAATTTTCTCCCATTCTGTAGGTTGCCTGTTCACTCTGATGGTAGTTTCTTTTGCTGTGCAGAAGCTCTTTAGTTTAATGACATCCCATTTGTCAATTTTGGCTTTTGTTGCCATTGCTTTTGGTGTTTTAGACATGAAGTCCTTGCCCACGCCTATGTCCTGAATGGT
>NW_026655367.1:0-7157 GCF_009828535.3 Hylobates moloch
ATCAAAAAGTGGGCAAAGGACATGAACAGACACTTCTCAAAAGAAGACATTTATGCAGCCAAAAAACACATGAAGAAATGCTCATCATCACTGGCCATCAGAGAAATGCAAATCAAAACCACAGTGAGATACCATCTCACACCAGTTAGAATGGCCATCATTAAAAAATCAGGAAACAACAGGTGCTGGAGAGGATGTGGAGAAATAGGAACACTTTTACACTGTTGGTGGGACTGTAAACTAGTTCAACCATTGTGGAAGTCAGTGTGGCGATTCCTCAGGGATCTCGAACTAGAAATACCATTTGACCCAGCCATCCCATTACTGGGTATATGCCCAAAGGACTATAAATCATGCTGCTATAAAGACACATGCACACATATGTTTATTGCGGCACTATTCACAATAGCAAGGAGTTGGAACCAACCCAAATGTCCAACAACAATAGACTGGATTAAGAAAATGTGGCACATATACACCATGGAATACTATGCAGCCATAAAAAATGATGAGTTCGTGTCCTTTGTAGGGACATGGATGAAACTGGAAAACATCATTCTCAGTAAACTATCGCAAGGACAAAAAACCAAACACTGCATGTTCTCACTCATAGGTGGGAATTGAACAATGAGAACTCATGGACACAGGAAGGGGAACATCACACTCCGGGGACTGTTGTGGGGTGGGGGGGGGGGGAGGGACAGCATTAGGATATAAACCTAATGCTAAATGACGAGTTGGTGGGTGCAGGGAATCAACATGGCACATGGATACATATGTAATAAACCTGCACATTGTGCACATGTACCCTAGAACCTAAAGTATAATAAAAAAACAAACAAACAAACAAACAAACAAAAAGAAATTCTTAGTAGCTGTATGCAATGTCCAAAAATGACTTGCATTCAAGGTCCTGCATATGAAATAAAGGAATATCAGTCTCAAGTGAAACTAATACACTATTTCTTCACTCTTTGTGTAGTATAGCAGTTTCTCATGGAATCATACTTAAACAATTCAACTCTACCTATAGCAAATCAAAGCTGTACATACATTAATTTTTAAAAAGCAAATGAACCTGCAGCTTTCCTAAAACAAGAAATTCACTTGAAGTTCCATACTCATTCATAAGCTGATTTATAAATAAAATACACACAATTATAAGCTGATAGACACATTTCAAATCCCCATTTACTCAGAGTCGCTGTTCTCAAGCTCTGCTGTTTGAAGTTTTAGTTTTCCTGTATACAGATGTAAATTTGCTATTGTTCTGCATGTTTTATACAATATTTAGATGTTTCTTCCTAGATGCTTTATGTTTCATATGTATGCTTTGTTCCTCTAAAAGTACACTCTGTGAAGGAACATATATTTTCTTCCTTTTATAGCACTTCAGAAGCATTTAGTAGAATATTGTACAAAACATTCACAAGAATGACCATGAACTGACTTAGAAATATTGAACCATGTAATATTTTTTCTTTTAAGTTGTCAGATAATATCTAGCACAAAGAGGAAGACTCTTTAAATCCGACCAGGCATAGAGAGTGGCAAAGGAGGTGTGTAAGGTGCAAATTTAAGACGACCCTGATTCTGAGAGCAAGCACTTTCTTCACTTTTGTATGCAAGTTGCCTCACTTGCCTCACCCTAGTCTAGGCTTTGTCTTTAAAAGTGGTGACATGTCTCCAACAGCACTTGTATGTTTAAAATGACACTATTTTTGTGGGAAGGAAATAGACGTCCTTTTAACACTTTAAGCAGAATGCATCAAGTAACTGTTCCTGAATAAGCTATAGTATTCTCCAGCAGGTTTAACAGTCATTGCTTAATAACTGCTCACCTTTGCCATCTGCTTTTAGCTTCTTAATGTATGACATTTTCCTGATTACCACTTGGTTGTGCAACTCGTGCTTTAAGCCATGTTATCCTTTATGTATTCTTGCTGCTCTTCTGGGACCAAGAGTAAGCTGGAAGAGAGTCTTTGCATTCTTGAGACATTACATTTGGATATATTTTGAGCATTTTATCTTTTCTCAGCTTTTCTCTTCATAGTCATTATCTTGCCCTCCCTCCCTCTCTCTCTCTCTTTCTTCCTTTCTTTCTTTCTTTTTTGATGGAGTCTTGCCCTGTCTCCAGGGCTGTAGTGCAGTGGTGCAATCTCAGCTCACTGCAACCTCTTCTTCCCGGGTTCAAGCAATTATCCTGCCTCAGCCTCCTGAGTAGCTGGGATTGTAGGTGTGCGCCACTACACCTGGCTAATTTTTTTTTTTGGCATTTTTACTAGAGACGGGGTCTCAGCATGTTGGCCAGGCTGGTCTCAAACTCCTGGCATCAAGTGATCCCCCCGCCTTGGACTCCCAAATTGCTGGGATTACAGGCTTGAGCCACTGCTCCCAGCCACTCATTATGTTACATATCCAAAACTAAAACATTTAAAAATATTTATTCACAAATGCTAAAGTGAAGATAATAATGTAATAATAATTAGCATGATGTTATGAAACCCTCAATATTAATTCACAAAATACTAATGCACAAAATTCATTTTTCTAAGCACAGATGGAAAGGAGGTTATAACATGCTTCTTTCTTAATGCTGTCTTTATGCAATGGAGAATTGCTCAGGAAAATAATAAAACTAATTGTTGCAAAGTGTGACTGAAACTGTGATCTTACTATTATCATGATAAAAAATGCAAGCTGTCATGATGGCATTATGTCATATTTTTATATAACAAAATAATATTAGAGTCATATTATTTATATGTGATGATTTTAAAAATAGTTCAAGGCAGCCAAAGAAGTGTGTACACTTCTTTTGTAGGAATAGCATAGAGGTAAGGCAACATATTCATCATATTATATCATATGTGAGGGCATATACTATCAATATGACTGTTTCCTATTGATGTTTACCTTGATCTCTGGGCTGAAGTGAAGATTTCTCCACTGTAGAAGTACACTTTCCCCTCCTTTCTACACTTTAGTCTTCAGAAGGAAGTTACTATGCTCAACTCACACCCAAGAAATGAGAAGTTTTGCTACCCACCTCAGGGTAGAGTAGCTGTGTAAATTATGTGGAATTTGTATGCAAGGAAGATTTGTCTTTAGTCCTATCTTATTTGTTTATATAACTTTTTTATTTATATCATTATAAACTCATTGATATTTAATTTACACTTTGGATTATAATTCAATACTATTTTAATTAATTTGTACAAATTGTTCCAACTTTGGCATTGGGAACTGTTTTTGTTGAATATCGTGTCCCTTTGGCATGACTATATTATAATGTGCTTTCCTTTTTTTTTTTTTTTTTTGGCACTTCGCTTTTTTTCTGGCAGATGCTACAGTCTCATCTTGTGTTTTCCTGTCTGTCTCGACTCAGCAAGAGAATAACTCCAAGGAACCCTGGTTGCTCCACTGGAGAATGATACTAGATAGCAAGAGCTGGACACTACATTTGCTCATTGCTGTGGGGTGTTGTTTCTTCTTCCCCATCTTGACTGACAAAGGAAGGATAGATGTGTGCATAATAACCCTTGTAGATATCGAAATATTTCTATATGTAACAATCAGTATTTCTATTAAGCTAAAAATAAGTGCATAGTGTTGCCTATCTAACTCATTATTCTAGTCTCCTCCCCTTGCTTAACTGTAAACTCCCCCCCAACAGTGACAAACCTGACTCTCATCATATGTTATCTATTCATTGAGTTGTCCAATTCTGATATACATGTGTAAAAATATTAGAATTGTTAACACATATGACCATGGTAAAGAACTTTATCAACTAAAGCATAATGCTTCTGTGCAGTTCCTTTTGTCTTTAGTCTTAACAAACTCCATTCACTGCCAAAGTTATTTAGGTCTGCTACTTATTCCCCTGCCTTCTTCAGTGAGATTGTTTCATACATTTTTAATATAGTTAGATGGTCTTGTTACATTCTGCAGTCCATCCTGTGATTCCCCTGACCTCATAAATGATGTCTTCAAATTTGCATTATTTGAGATGAATTTCTTGTGCTATAGCATTCACTGGATTTTGACCAAAAAGAATAGTTTCATGTATCCACAATTACAGTATCATGTCTATTAGATTTTGGGTGCCAAACAATTCCCTGTGCTTTATTCCACTCTCTTCATTGCCTTGCAATCCCCTGGTAACTACTTATTTGTTTACTGTCTCTATAGTTTTGCCTTTTATACAATATCATATATTTATAGCCTTCTCAGACTAGTTTCTTTAATTTAGAAATATGCATTTAGGGTTCATCCATGTCTTTTTGTGGCATAATAGCTCATTTCTCTTTTTTTGTTGTATAATATTTCAATGTATGTATATACCACAGTTTGTCCATTCACCTATTGCATGACATTTTGGCTGCTTCTAGTTTGGATGGTTATGAACAAAGCTGCTATAAACATGCACTTGTAAATTTTTATGTGGACATCAGTTTTCAAGTCATTTGTGTAAATAACTAGGAATGTAATTGCTGGATCATATGCTAAGACTATGTTCAGCTTTATAAGAAACTTCAAACTGTCTTCCAGAGTGACTATACCATTTTGTATTCCCACCAGTCATGAATGAGAATTTCTGTTGTTTCACATCCTTGCCAGCTTTTGGAGTTTTTGTTGTTGTTTAGGTGTTTAGCCATTTTAATAGAAGTGTAGTGGTATTATATTGTTGTTAGATTTTGAAGTTATCTAATGAGAAGTTATACTCAACATCTTCTCCTATATTTATTTGCCATCTGTATATCTTCTCTGGTGAGGGGTCTGTTGAGATCTTGTGTCTATTTACTAATTGGACTGTTTATTTTCTTATGTTTGAGTTGTAAGGATTTTTGTGTGGAGTTAAAAATATGCCATTCTGGAACATTAACTATTATTTAAGTTAAAGGCACTTGAAAAACAGCAGGTGTAAAAAAGATTACTTTCTCCTTTGTGTTGTTTCCTAAAAGCAGAAGATGAGATTCTTATGTGAAAGACACCCTCTCCATACCAAAAGTAATAATATCATTATCTTTGAGGACAAGGAATTTAGACCAAAATAATTTTACACAGACCTCTTGAAAATAACTCTTATCTTTTAACCATACTTACATAATTTAGTTTCTTCTTCACAACTTACTATTCTTTTTCCAAATCAGGATATAAGTAACTGACTCTGCTTCTTTAGGTTAGTTTGGAAGATCTATAGATGTCCTTATGAGGGCTCCTCTGCCACCTACAGTTTGTGTTAAATAAACTTGTATGTTTTTCTTCTGTTACTCTATGTTATGTCAACTTAATTCTCAGACTCAACCTGGAACCTAAGAGGATGGCAGTGGAGTTTTACTGCCCCTACAGTTTCTGCCAATGAAGATGGGATTCTTAAAGGCTGTGATGCCCTACTCCCTCTGAACCCTGCAAATGGGATCCTACAAGACCCGACAAAAGCCAGCAGAAAGTAGAAATTCTTATGGAAGTCCACTCTCCTGCAGGTCTTTTGTATGCAGTGTCTCATTGAGAAAAAAAGGTAAACAATTTTTCTTGACATTTGCTTCCAAATTTAGATTGGCAGGAGTAAAACATTTATCAGATTTAGTTATTTGAATTATGACTCTTATGAATTTGGTTACTGATCCACAGTGTCCCATAAATATTCCTGTCTTCCTTATCTCTATTTTTCGTGTGCTTTGGCATAAGGAAGAAAATTATATTAAGATTCCTCTTTCATTTTATTTTATGTCTTAGGAGCTATGCTTTGTGACTAGTGAGGAGATTGTTTCTGGTGTCCATCGGCAAGGGACTTCAAGTTGTAAGATTTGCATCAGCTGACTAGCCAGCTGGACAGAAATCCAAAACACAAAATGTCTCTTGTTCTGATTGTTCCAACTCTCAAGGAAATTTAGCTTAATTGCCCCAATCTTCATTGCCTTGTTAGCAATTAGAATTTTTACTTTCTTAGGCTAACTTTGGAAGAATCTATAGATCTTCAGGGAGACTGTGTCTTTAGGACCCTCTTTAGGCACACTTCGTGCATCCATGGTTAAGCCACAAAAGGCTTATTAGTTTTAAGCCATAAAAAAGACTTACGGGTTTTGAGTCACAACTGAAGTAGGTAAATCTCTGAAAATTTGGACTTTCGTATCTAAAAGTATTTTTTAAAGAGCTTTCATCCTAAGCAACTGTCTTATTGGTCGTATGAGAATATTTGACTTTAAAAAAAAGAAAATAAGCACTTATAAAAATTAAGTGTTATTTCAGAAAAATCAAAACTAATTTAAATGTTACTCAAGTTATTTAAATGATCTAGGAAAATCATTGGTAAATAAAAAGCAAGTTTAAGTTTATTGGTTTAGTTAAAGCAGGCATATCTTCAGAGTTGTATTTACTAATCAAAAACCTTATGTATGTTTAAGTTTATAAAATTATAAGTTCAACCTAAGAACAAAATGTACAATAAAAATAAATTACTTGATGTGTTAAACATGATGATGAAAAGTTAAGAGTTATTTTAACAGGGTCTATATAGAATTCTTTTGGTCTCAACTTCTTGAAGATAATGATGTTATTTATTTTGGTATAGGAAGGGTGTTTTTCACGAGATAATTTCATCTGTTTTTAGGAAACAGCATTGAGGTCAGAGTGATCTTTTTGCACCTACTGTTTTTCAAGTGCCTTCAACTTAAATAGTCAGTAGGCCCAATGGTATAGTTTTAATGCCTTCAATTGTGTGTTTTTGATGCAAGCTCTTTACCAGACATGTTTTCTAAATGTGGTAATGTTGGCCTCATAGAATAAGTTAGAAAATATCTCCTCTGCTTCTATTTACTTGAAGAAGTCGTGGAGAATTTATATATTTCTTTCGTGATATTTGGTAGAATTTCTCAGTGAAGCCATCTGAACTAATACTTTCCTCTTTGAAATTTATAAATAATTGATTGAACTTTTAAAATAGATATGTACCTTTTCTGATTATCTGTTTTTTCCTTGTGCATGTTGCCAGTTTATTTATTTCAAGGAATAGGTTAATTTCATCATATCATAAAATTTGTGGGCACAGAGTTGTTCATAGAACTTTTTGTTATAATTTTAAGGTCCTTTCATCAGTAGTTAATGACTCTGCTTTTTTTTTTTTTTTTTTTTTTTTTTTTTTTTTTTTTTTT
>NW_026655368.1:0-7155 GCF_009828535.3 Hylobates moloch
ACATTGGCCGTTCCTGACCTTTTGTTTCTCCAGATGTTACCTTGACACAAATGGCTTCTAGCTGCTTTCCACACTATCCACGTGTTCTGACGTCATCGTGCATCCCAATCAGCGGAGGATCCTGTCTGGATATGCGGAGTCCTAGGTCCACCAGCAAACGTTTAGGTTTATAAATCCACGGTGACCAGCGTGTCGAAGTCCTGAAGGCGGTTGGCAGGCGGCTCCGGCGACCGCGCCTCGGGGCTGGGGCAGAGCGCGGGCGCCCAGTCCGGGGTCTCCTCTGCCACCGCCGCCTGGGCCAGCCCGGGCGCCTCCAGGGGACGCACTCAGGTCCGGGGCGCCGGGCCGGGCCGGAGCGCTCGGGGAGCCGGGCTTCCGGGGACGCAGCCTCGGAGGGCGGCGCGGCGGCATCAACGGAGGCTCCCCATGCGCGCCATGCGGCTTGTGGAGGCCAGGACTCGGCCCACCCGGCCCGGAGCCCGCAAGACGCCAATGCGCCTTCCGGTGCGCGCGCGGCCCGGCGCGGATGACGGAGCGGCGTGGAAAATGGCTGGGCGGCGCTCACTGCACGAGCAGCAACGGCCCCAGGTGGGAGCAGCCGCCGGCCTAGGGGGGCGGGCACGGAGCGCCGGGAGGCGGCGGGGGCCGCGGCCCGGGCTTGTAGAGCGAGGTGGGAGCCCTGCACATTCCCAGTCTCGCGCCCGCTGCCTCCTGCAGCTCGGTAGCCGCGTGTGCTCCAATAGGTAGTTTTTAAACCTATGCTTCCCTCTCTTCCTCCCTCCTCTAGCAGTCTGTAGCATTTTCCCCCCACCATGTTTATGTGTATACTTTCTCAATGTTTAGCTCCCACTTATAGTAAAAAAAAAGCATGCAGTATTTGTTTTTCTGTTCCTGTGTTAATTCGCTTAGGCTAATGTCCTCCAGCTCCATCCATGCTGCTTCAAAGGACATGATCTCATTCACTTTTGGGACTGTGTACTATTCCACAAGGTATATGTACTATACTTTATTTATCCAGTCCACCGTTGATGGGCACCTAGGCTGATACCATGTCTTTGCTATTGTGAATAGCACTGCAATGAACATATGAGTGCATATATCTTGTTGGTATAATGATCTATATTCCTTTGGGTATATACCCAGTCTATTACTTCATTCTCACATTGCTATAAAGAACTATCTGAGTCTGGGTAATTTATAGGAAAGAGGTTTAATTGTATTACACTTCCACAGGTTGTACAGGAAGCATGGCTGGGGAGGCCTCAAGAAAATTACAGTTATGGCAGAAGGTGAAGGGGAAGCAGGCACATCTTACATGGCTGGAGAAGGAGGAAAAGAGTGAATGGGAAGGTGTCACAAACTTTTAAACAACCAGGTCTTGTGAGAACTCACTGTCACTAGAACAGCAAGGGGGAAATCCATCCCCATGATTCAATCACCTCCCACGAGGCTCCTCCTCCAACATTTGGTTTCACAATTCGACATGAGATTTGGGCGGGGACACAATCCAAACCCTATCACCCAGTAATGGTTTAATGGGTTTAATGGTGGCTCTGTTTTAAGATCTTTGAGAAATATCAAACTACTTTCCACAGTGGCTAAACTAATTTACATTCCCACAGGCAGTGTATAAGCATTCCCTTTTCTCTGCAGCCTCACCAGCAACTGTTGTTTTTTGACTTTTTATTAATAGCCATTCCGACTGGTGTGAGGTAGTATTTCACTGGTTTTGATTTGCATTTCTCTAAGGGTTAGTGATAATAAGCATTTTTCATATATTTGTTGGCCACATATGTGTCTTCTTTTGAAAAGGGTTCATGTCCTCTGCTCATTGTTTAATGGGGTGATTTGATTTTTCTTTGTTGAATTCTTGAAGTTTATTGTAGATCCTACATATTAGACTTTTGTTAGGTGTGTAATAGTTTGTGAATATTTTCTCCCGTTCTGTATCCTGTCTGTTTACTCTGTTAATTGTTTCTTTTGCTGTGCAGAAGCTCTTTTATTTAATTAGGTCTTGCTTCATTTTTTATTTTTATTGAAATTGGTTTTGGGAACTTGGCCATAAATTCTTTGCCTAAGCCTATATTGAGAAAGATATTTTCTAGGTTTTCTTATAGGATTTTTATGGTTTGATGTCTTACATTTAAATTTTTAATTCAATTTGAGTTTGATTTTGTACATGATGAAAGGCAGGCATCTAGTTTCATTCTTCCACATATGGCTAGCCAGTTATCCCAGCAACATCTATTGATGAGGGAGTTTTTTCCCCATTGCTTGTTTTTGTTGGTCTTGTTGAAGATCAGATGGTTGTAGATGTGCAGCTTCATTCCTGAGATTTTTTTTTTGTTCCATTGATCTCTGTGTCTGCTTTCGTATCAGTATCACCTTATAGCATAGTTTCAAGTCAGGTTATGTGATGCCTCTGGGTTTCTTCTTTTTGCTTATTATTTGGGCTCTTCTTTTGGTTCCATATGAATTTTCAAATAGGTTTTTCTAATTCTGTGAAAATTGTCATTGGTAGTTTGATAGGAATTGAATATAATCTGTAGATTACTTTGCCGTTTTAATGATATTGATTCTTCCAATGCATGAGCAGTGGAATGTTTTTTCATTTATTTGTGTCATCTCTGATTTTGTTCAGTAGTGTTTTGTAGTTCTCCTTGTAGAAATTATTTACCTCCTTGGCTAGCTGTACTTTTATGTATTTCATTTGGTCTATGGCTATTGTAAATGTGACTGTGTTGTTAATTTGACTCTCAGCCTGGACATTATTGGTTTACAGAAATGCTACTGATTTATATGACACTGATATGTATCTCGATGTCTTGCTAAAATCATTTATCAGTTCTAGTAGCCTTTTGGCAGAGTCTTTAGGTTTTCTAAGTATAGAATTGTATCCTCAGTGAAGACAGAGAGTTTGACTTTCTTTCTAATTTGGATGCCTATTATTTACTTTTCTAGCTTGATTGCCCTGTTTAGGACTTCCAGTTACTATGTTGAATGGGAGGGGTGAGAGTGAAAATCCTTCCCTTGTTTCAGTTTTCCAGGGGAATGTTTCCAGCTTTTGCCCATTCAGTATGATGTTGGCTATAGGATTGCCATAGATGGCTCTTATTATTTTGAGGTATGTTCCTTTGTTTCCTAGTCTGTTGAAATTTTTAATTATGAAGCGATGTTGGATTTTATCAAAAGCTTTTTCTGCATCTACTGAGATGATCTTTTTTTATTTTAATTTTGTTTATGTGGTGAATCACATTTTGACTTGCATATACTGAACCAACCTTGGATCTCAGGAATAAAACCTACTAGATCATGGGAAATTAGCTTTTTAAAGTGGTTCTGGATTCAATTTACTAGTATTATGTTGTGTATTTTTGTGTATGTACACAAGAGATATTGGTCTGAAGTTTTCTTTATTTATTGCGTCTCTGCCAGATTTTGATATTAAGCTGATGCTGGCTTCATAGGAGTTTGGGAGGAGTTCCTCCTCATCCATTTCTTGGAATAGTTTCGGTAGGATTTGGACCAGTTTTTCTTTATATGCCTGTTAGAATTTTGCTGTGAATCCATCTGTTCCAGGGCTTCTTTGCGTTGGTAGGTTTTTATTATTACTGATTCAACTTCAGAGCTCAATATTTGTCTATTCAGTGTTTCAGTATCTTCTGATTCAGTCTGGAGAGACTGTGTTTCAGGTATTTATCCCTTTCTCACGGATTTTCTAATTACTATGCACAAGTTTGTTAATAGTTTTCCAGAAGGATCTTTTGTATATCTGTGGGATTAGTTGTCCTGTCATTTTTGTCATTTCTGATTGTACTTTTTGAGTCTTCTCTCTTTTTTTTCTTTGCTAATCTAGCTAGACATATATCCTCAATCTTATTCATGTTTTAAAGAACCCACTCTTGGTTTCATTGGTCTTTCGTAGGGATTTTTTTCATCTCAATAGCATTCAGTTCTCTAATTATAGTTATTTCTTTTCCTCTGCTAGCTTTGAGGTTGACTTGTCCTTTTATTTCTGTTTCTTTAGATGCAAGGGTAGCTTGTTAATTTGAGATCTTTCTAACTTCTTGATGAAGGTATTTATAGCTATAAACTTTCAAATTAACCCTGCTTTTGCTGTATCCTCAAGATTTAGGTAACTTATGATCACGTGTTCATTATTGTCACATATATATTTTTTTATTTCTACCTTAATTTGAAGTTCACCAAGGAGTTACTCTGGAACAAGTTGTTTAATTTCCATGTATGTCTGTAGTTTTGGTATATCTTCTTGACATTGATCTCTATTTTAATAGCATTGTGGTCTGAGGATATGCGTGGTATGATTTCACTTTTTTGGAACTTATTGAGTTTAAAAAAACTTTATGACTGAGCATGTGGTCAATTTTAGAATAAGTTCCATAGGCAGTTGAGAGGAATGTATATTTTTTGGTTGTTTGATAGAGCGTTCTGTAGATGTCTATTCGGTCCAATTGGTCGAGTGTTGAGTTTAAGTCTAGAATTTCTTTTGCCTCAATGATCTGTTTAATGCTATCAGTGGAGTGTTGAAGTCTCCCACTATTAATGTGGTTCTTTAATTCCTTTTGTAGGCCGAGAAGTTGTTTTGTAAATCTGGAAGCTCCAATGTTGGATGTTTATATATTCAGGGTAGTTAGGGCTTCTTGTTAGATTGTACCTTTTATTATTATGTAATGCTCTGCTTTATCGGTATTAATTTTTATTGGTTTAAAGCCTACTTTATCTTATATAATAACAACTTCTGCTCTTTTTTTTTTCCATTTGCATGGTAGATCTTTTTCCATCCTTTTACTTTTAGCCTGTGGGTGTCATTAAAAGTGAGATGGGTCTCTTGAAAATAACAGATGGTTGGGTCTTTTCTTTTTTTCCAGCCTGCCACTCTATGTTTTTCAAGCAGAGCATTCAGCCCATTTACATTTAAGGTTAGTATTGATATGTGTGATTTTAATCCTGTCATCATGTTGTTAGCTGATTGTTATGTAGACTTGATTGCATAGTTACTTTATAGTGCCTGTGAGCTATGTGCTCAAGCGTGCTTTTGTGGTAGCAGGTGTCATTATTTTTGTTCCCTGTTTAGCACTCTCTTAAGAACCTCTTGTAAGGCTGGTCTAGTTGAAACATATTCCCCCAGCATTTGCTTGTGTGAAAAGAGCTTTATTTCTCCCTTACTTATGAAAATTAGTTTGGCAGGATATGAAACTCTTAGTTGGAATTTATTTTCCTTAAGGACACTGAAAATTGATTTTTAATCTCTTCTGGCTTGTAAGGCTTCTGCTGAAAGGTTTGCTCCTAGCCTGGTGGCACTCCCTTTTTATGTGACCTGGCCCTTTCTTTAGCTAGCTGCCTTTAAGACTTTTGTTTGTTTCTTTGCATTCTCTTTCATGAAGCTGATTATTATGTGCTTTGTGGATGGTCATCCTACATAGTGTCTAGCCAGGGTTCTCCCTATTAGTTGGATTTGCATGTCACACTCTATGAAGATTAGAAAAATATTCATGAACTATGTCCTCAAACATTTTCCAAGTTGGTGATTTTCTTTCCTCCCTCAGAAATGCTGATGAGTCATAGATTTGGTCTCTTTATGTAATCTCATACATCTCAGAGGTTTTGTTTATTTTTTTATTTCATTGCAACTACTGTTTTAGATTTAACTGGTCCATTAGCAGGTTTGTTACATGGGTAAATTGCATGTCATGGGGTTTTGGTGCACAGAAAATATTGTCACCCAGGTGATCAGCATAGTACCTCATAGGTAGTTTCTCAATCCTCACCCTTTTTCCACCATCAACCATCAAGTAGGCCCCAGTGTCTATTGTTCCCTTTGAGTCCATGTAAATTCAGTGTTTAGCTCCCACTTATAAGTGAGAACATGCAGTATTTGGTTTTCTGTTTTTGTGTTAATTTGCTTAGATGAATGGCTTCCAGCTCCACTGTTGCTGCAAATGACACAATTTCATTCTTTTTTATGAATCTGTAGTATTCCATTGTGTATATGTACCACATTTTCTTTATTCAGTCCACGGTTGATAAGCATCTAGGTTGATTCCATGTCTTTGCTGTTATGAATAGTGCTGTGATGAACATATATGTGTATGTGTCTTTAGTAGAATGATTTATATTTCTTTGGGTATGTAGCTAGCAGTGGAATTGCTGGGTCTAATGGTAGTTCAGTTTTAAGTTCTCTGAGAAATCTATTTTTCACAGTGGCTGAAGTAATTTACATTCCCGCCAGCAGTGTATAAATATTCCTTTTTATCTGTAACCTTACTATCATTTGTTATTTTTTGACATCTTAGTAATAGCTATACTGACTGGTGTGAGGCGATATATTTTTGTGGTTTTGTGATTAGTGATGTTGCATATTATTTTATAGGCTTGTTGGCTACGTGAATGTCTTCTTTGGGAAATGTCTGTCATGTCCTTGACGCATTAGTAATTTTTCTTTTTTCTTTCTTTTTTTTTTTTGGCCTGTTGATTTGCTTAAGTTACTTATAGGTTCTGGATATCTGGATATTAGATGTTTTTCAGATATATAACTTGCAAATATATTCTCAAATTCTGTAGGTTGTCTTTTTACCCTGTTTATAATTTCTTTTGCTTTGCAGAAGCTCTTTAATTATGTCTTCTCAATTTTGATTTTTGTTGCAATTGCTTTTGTAGTCTTTGTCATGAGGTCTTTGCCAGGGCTGATATCCAGAGTGGTCTTTGTTAGGTTTTCCTCCAGGGTTTTTATAGTTTTAGGTTTTACATTTAAGTCTTTAATCCATCTTGAGTTGATTTTGTATATGATGAAATGTAAGGGTCCAGTTTCAATCTTTTGTATATGGCTAGCCAGTTATTCCATCACCATTTATTGAATAGAGATTCATTTTCCCATTGCTTGTTATTGTCAACTTTGTTAAAGATCAGACGGTTATAGGTGTGTGGCTTAATTTCTGAGTTCTCTAACCTGTTCCATAATTCTATGTGTCTGTTTTTATTATTATTATTATACTTTAAGTTTTAGGGTACATGTGCGCAATGTGCAGGTTTGTTACATATGTATCCATGTGCCATGTTGGTGTGCTGCACCCATTAACTCGTCATTTAGCATTAGGTATATCTCCTAATGCTATCCCTCCCCCCTCCCCCCACCCC
>NW_026655369.1:0-7153 GCF_009828535.3 Hylobates moloch
GTCTAACAAAAAGGGCTTGCTGGCCATTTGGTGTTGTAATCTCTTAGGAGAGTAAACTCTTAGTGACTATCTAAATCATTCTTTTTTTTTTTTTTTTTTTTGAGACGGAGTCTCGCTGTCGCCCTGGCTGGAGTGCAGTGGCGCGATCTCGGCTCACTGCAAGCTTCGCCTCCCGGGTTCACGCCATTCTCCTGCCTCAGCCTCCCGAGTAGCTGGGACTACAGGCGCCCACCACCGCGCCTAGCTAATTTTTTGTATTTTTGGTAGAGACGGGGTTTCACCGTGATCTCGATCTCCTGACCTCGTGATCCACCCGCCTCGGCCTCCCAAAGTGCTGGGATTACAGGCGTGAGCCACCGCGCCCGGCCTTCTTCTGTTTTTGAGTAGAGTATTTCATAGACGTCTGTTAGATCTAGTTTGTTTTTTTAGTGTTATTCATATCTTCTATTTCCTTGTTGATCTTCCATCTAGTTGTTCTATTCATTATTGAAAGTAGAGTATTGAAGTATTCACTATTATTTTTAAACTGTCTGTCTCTTAAATTCTGTCAGTTTTTCTTCATGTATTCCGGGGCTTTGCTGTAGGATGCTCATATGCTTATAATTGTTATAGCTTCTTGATAAATTGATAATTTTAACTTTATAAAAATGTTTTTCATTGTTGTTAGTAACATTTTTGTTTTAAAGTCGGTTTTATCTTTTATTAGCATCGTCACTCCAGTTCCCTTTGGCTACTATTGGAATGGTATATCTTTTTCTATCCTTATAGTATCCACTTCTTTTTGTCTTTGAAGAACTTGAAGAGACACAACCTCTTTAGGCTTTCTTTAATATCAAGTTTGTTCTTTATGTTTAAGATCCTTTTTGGTATTCAAGTTCCCTTAAATATCCATAGGGATTTTAGAATCACCTTTTCAGTCTCTGCAAAATCCCAGCTGAAATTTGATACGAATTTGGCAGAATAAAATGTGTCTCTTGTAGATGGAATATAATTGGAAAATATTTTTGAGTCATTCTGCCAGCTCTGCCTGTAAATTGGAGTGCTTAATTCATTTATATTGCATGTAATTTCTGATAAGGTAAAATTTATGTCTGATTCTTTTGCCTTTTTTAATATCTTACATTTTTATTTCCCTTTATTCCTCCATTACTGCGTTCTTTAGTGTTAGATATTTTCTAACTTACCACTTAAATTCACTTGTCGTTTGTTTTACTATAATTTAAAACTTAATTTCTTAGTAATTGCTCTGGTAATTAAAATTAACAACTTAAAAATTTATAGCATTGTAGTTTGTTAATATCAATAAAATTACAATGGTTTACAAGGACATTGTTTCCATATTGCTCCATTCTCTTCACCCTTCTTCGGTCTGTTATTATCATTCAAATTACATCTTAACAAACTGTATGCCGATCAACACAGATTTATAATTATTGCTCTATGCAGTTGTCTTTCAAATTAGATAGGAGAAAAGAGAATTATAATAAAAATACATTTATACTGTGTTTTATACTATACTACATAAATTTGTTTTATTGTAGGTTAAGTTTGTTAGCAACATTTCTTCCCATTTTTCTTTACATGAGAGTGTCTTAATTTCTCCTTTATTTTTCAAGGATAGTTTTGCTGGCTATAGGATTCTTGTTTGATATTATTTTTCTTTCAGCACTTTTAATATGTCATTAAAATCAGCTAGTATTTTTATCGAGGATTCCTTGTACATGATGTGTTGCTACTCTTGCTGCTTTCAAGAGTCTGTTTTTGTCTTTGATTTTCAACAGTTTCCTTATGATGTGACTAATAGGTATCTTTGATTGATCCTACTTGGAGGTTTTTGAGCTTCATAGATGTGTAGGCTGATTTTTTTCATCAAATTTGGGAAGTTTTGGGCAATTTTTTCTTCAAATGTTGTTTCTGTCGCTGTGTTTCTCTGCTATGATTTTTCCATTAAGCTTATGTTGACGTGCTGGATAGTGTAGAGGGTTCTGGTCATTTTTTTTCTCATTCTGGTTTTTTTCTTTCTGTTTCTTGGACTGGATAATTTCAAGTTTGCTGATTCTTCTGCCTGCCCAAATCTGCGTTGTACTTCTCTAGTAAATTTTTAAATTTTAGTTAATTTTCAACTTCAGAATTTATATTTATTATTTTAAAATATAATTTCCATGTCTTTATTGATAATGATTATTTGGTAATAAATCATTCCTATACTTTCCTTTGGTTTTTACCGACATGGTTTCCTTTACTTATTTGAAAATATTTATAATAGCTTATTTGGAGTCTGTCTAATGAGACCAACATCTGGGCTTCAGGGATAGTCACTATTGGCTGCCTTTTTTCCTGTGTATGGGTGATACTTTTATGTTTCTTTGCATGTCTTATAATTTTTTGTTGAAAACTGCACCTTTAAAATTATATAATGTGGAAATATTGGGAATAGGGCATATTAAAACACCACAAAATGTACTATTATTGAGATTCTGTTATTTTTCCTGAATGAATACCCTCCAGATTGCTGCAAGCTTTTGGTTTATTCCAACATTCTGAAAATGCTAATTATGATACCTTTTGTTGGAGTTCTCATTGCTTTTATAAAGGAGAAATTTTTTCAGAGGTCTTTACTCTGCCAATTAGTGACATTTTTGGAATCTGATGTTTTTCCTAGGTGAAACGTGATGGAGGATAATTTCTAACATCCCAAGTGGACTAAAGTATTATGCAGGCTCAGAAATGGTAACTGAAAATGGAATTTGGGGTTAATGAGTTTTTAGAAAATGTTCGTTCATATTTATAAAGAGGCTCACAAGCAGAGGCAGCCTCTTTTTTGGTACTTGATACTATTTCGCCTGAAAGTGCTAAATGGAACTCTTATTTCAAAGGACAGCATCCTAAATGAGCTATATTCCTGATGCAAGAGGCTCATGTTCTGGACACTTTTGAGACAGAAATCTGCTGCCAGCTAACTGCAGGAATCCTAGAAATTCTGAAGAAGCCTAAGCCATACCATTTGGATTTTCCAACAGATTCAATAAAACTGTCTATGAATATTCCACTTCCTAAAATATCCATTTCTCTCTCCACTGCTAGTGCCACTTGCCACAGCATATCTGTGAATAATGTATTCGATGATTTACACCCTAATATTATAATTTATATTAGCATAAAACACCTAATAAATGAGTTCAAAATCTTGGTTGTGTTTCCAATATGGAAAACACAGAAAAGGCATAAATTCTCATAAACTCGAATAGATTCCTGCACTAATGGTCATAGCATCCTGTATTCCCCATATCAGAAAGCACTCATCACAGTTTGTTATAGTATCTTGTGAGCCCCATGATTTCTGGGTCTATGTCTGTTTCACTCAGTCCAGTTTCCATAGAGCCTCTGATATATTGGTGTAAAGAGAGACACCATCACAGTTGTACAACTCAGCTGTTAGGATGAAGGTAATAGCAGTAATAGCAGATGGAAAAACTTTGTCAACATCAATTTTCTTTTCATCTACCACAAGTAAAGCTGAATGAAAAAGCACAACTTTTTTTTTTTACTTGGAATGTCACTGGATTGAATGTGGAGAAGGCTCTGTTTTAATGTCCCAAATATAACCAAGATTTCATTCAGGCTCAGAAAATAAAATATTATCTGTAAATGGAATTTGGGAACAGAGCATTTCTGGGAAGGGTTCTCTTGTTGCAAAAGACACACATATAGGAAGGGACAACCCATTTTCCTGCTCAAGGAAACAGACCCAGATAGGATTATTAATTACATGAGATTCAAAGCTCTCATGGCACTCTGTACTTTCTCTACCACAACCCTAGTCTTCCTGTGTTGTAAACAAGCAGTTCTTTGTCTGAATCACCCATTAGTCCCAGACCTGCCAAAGGTCAAGGAGTATGTTTCCTTCACCATTGTATCCCCAGCTCTGAGTACAGTGCCTGGTACATGGCATGCATAAAATGAACAGATTATGTCTAGAAAGACAATGGATAATGAGGTGGTGTGGGCTGTGGTGGGAAATGTGGAAAGAAAATATGCCGGAATAAAGAAATTGAAACATAAATTAGGAAGTGGAAGAAAGAGGTATTAGTCTCGATGATTCCTAAGGTATTAGCTTTTGTCATTGGGTACGATAACAAGCCTGGGGGCAAAGGGGATAAAATGGCAGATATTTCCTGATCAAAGAAGAAAAGTACAGTGGACTAGAAACCAGACACTTGTGTTCTTTTTCACCTTGCACTCTGTTCTACCTAATATCCTTGCTATCAGAACTGTCTGAAACATACTTTTCCGCTAATGAAATGAAGATAATATGCTGAGTTAGATATGTATATGTGAAATGGCTTTCTAAACACTAGTGTTGTGTCCAGTCATGACAATGGCTACATTTGAATTTTGGCTCTAAAAACAACACCATCATAATAATACTAATTGAGTCCTTTTGATATTTTAGTACTATGCTTGGTGCTTTAATGCTTTATCTCATTTAATTTTCTCAAGAATGTATGAGTTATGATTTTTAGAATATAGAATGTCACATAGCAATAGGTGCACGTGTGATTCAAACAAAAGTTCTAAAATTTCAAAGCCTTTTCCTTCAAAATAAGTGCTTCCAAAAAATGTGGCAGGCAGATAACTTTGGTAATTGAAATGACTTTATTGCAACATAGATAAATTCTTCATTCACAAAATGACAGCAAATCCACTTATCTTTAATTATTGAATTAATTAAACTTTTGTTTAGACACTTAGAGAAAAATAAATCCAAAATGATGTGTGGGAGAGTTATTGAAGAATATCATTATGGAATGAATCCCATTACATAACATCAGTTTTATTTATTTCAATGGCATATGTCAAAAATACAAAGAATTAGACAGAATAATACAAGAAAATCCCTCGTACCAACCACCAAGTTATAACATACATCATCGACTCCTGGTGGCTCTTGTTCCAACTATTAGACTTCTAGATCCTAACTTTCTTCCCTACTGGATAATTCTCAACCCAATAAAAGAGTGTCATATCATTTCATATAAATACAATTTTATTAAAAATGGACTTACTCCCCCCAAAAACAAAGATTTGTATCAAGTAATTCTTGATTTCTTATTGTGTTCTGATCACTGGATTAGGAGTCAGAGGTAAAAATGGAGCAAAATTGTGGTGACTGTCCTTAGTGAGCCTTCAGTCATGTTGATAGGAATCTGCCTAATGATACTGTATATGGCAAAACAAAATCCCACTGGGCTTCCCTAAGTGACTTTAGGTCAAACAAAAACTTTGTCACTTCTTACACTACTCCAGTGATGCTCTGTATCACTGGAGGGCAAGTCTGTCTAGCATTCAGAGCATGTTTGCTCAAGGGCAAATACAACTAATAAAACTTACCTCCCAGGGTGATAGTGAGCATAAGTGCTAGAACATAGTAGAAAGATGGTAGCTGCTGTTATACTCAACACTGAACCAAAGGCCTGAACTTCATGGAGCTGATATTCTATTATAAGGATACAAGGAAAGCACAGGTACACAAATAAAAATATGATAAACAAGATCAGGCAACAAATGAAAGTGAACTCTGAGGAATAGAAAACGAATGAGGTGAACCCTACTATTGGCCCAACGTATGGCTTTTAGAGCTTTTCCAGGCCATAGCAGGGAGGGAAAACTCAGGTGGAGTGCAGCAGATGCCCTGACTTGAGGAGATAGGACTCAAGATATGGAAGACCAAGTTAGCAAAAGTTCACAGAACAAAGTACCAGAAAGAGACTGCTGCACAGAGAAAGAACTCTGGAGATCTGTGAGGAGTCTCCTTTTAGTATGCAGCAGTACTTATTGTCACGTTTGTGTGGAAAATAACTAGGGCTAAGGAAAGAATCATCAGAGATTGGAGGGAACACTGCCTGACTCTCACAATTCATGGTGCCTCTTTCTACCACTCACATAGCAAAACCTAATATTTCAAAAAGCAATGGATAAAGTATTCAGAAAAGACTAGCAATAGTAGTGGAGAATTAGTTCTGCACTAAACACAGCTCTGATCTCTCCTTTTAAAAACTTAAAGGCCCAAAAGGATAAAAATATTTCCAAGCATTTTAACTTCATTCCAGAAAGAAACTGAAGAAAATGCATAAAAATATTAGCATCTGGTACCCAATAAGATAAAATTTACAATGCCTGGCATTCAATCAAAGTTTACTAGGCATACAAAGCAGTAGGAAATGATAACATAATTAGTTATAACATAATTAATTATTAATCAATTACAATCAACACACACCTGACACAGATGTTAGAATTATCCAGAGACATTTAAAATTATTATAAATGTATTCTAAAGGTTCAAAAAGTTAATTAGAAATGTGAAATATATAAAAAACACAAACATAGAGATGTAAATCACAATGTCAGAGATAAAAAATATACTGGAAGAAATTAATGGCAAATTAGACATTGTGGAGAAAAATTACTGAACCTGGAGTCGTGCAACTATAAAGCATTGAAAATGAAATGCAGAAAAAAGAACTAAGAAGCCAAATGTATATAAAATTGAAGTTCCCCACAAGAAAGTAGAGGGATGGTACAGAGTAAAGTGCTTGAAGAGATAATGCATTAAATTTTTCTATATATTATGAAAAATACAAACTCACACATCCAAAAAGCCCAGCAAATCCCAAGAACATGAAATGTGAAGAAAACTATACCAGACAGTAGCATAATTAAATTCTTAAAGCCAATGCCAAAGAGAAAACCTTGAAAGTAGCCAGAGGGTAAAAACTATTATGTGTATAGGAACAAAAATTAGAATGACAGATTTTGCTTCAGGAAAAAGGCAAGCAAGAAGACAATAAAGCAATAATTACTTAGTATTGAAAGAAAATCAATTTAAAATTCCATATTCATCTAAAACATATTCCATAAATGAAGGCAAATTAATGACTTTTAAGTCATAAAATATGAAATAATTCATCACAAGCACTTAGAAATGCTAAAAATCCTTACTAGAAGAACAGAGCTTCAAAATACATGAAGGAAAAACAAACCCACAGATAATAGTAAGATATTTCAATACTTTTCTCTCATTAACAAGTAGGCAAAACATTGGTAAGGATTTAGAAGTTGAAGACTTAGACAACTTAACAAACTTGACATA
>NW_026655370.1:0-7152 GCF_009828535.3 Hylobates moloch
AGGGACTTTCTGGTTTTTGGAATGTTCATCCTTTTTTGCTGTTTTTCCCTCACTTTGTGGATTTTTCTACCTTTGGTCTTTGAAGTTGATGATCTTCAGATGGGGTTTTTGTGTGGATGTCCTTTTTGTGGATGTTGATGCTATTCCTTTCTGTTTGTTAGTTTTCCTTCTAACAGTCAGGCGCCTCTGCTGCAGGTCTGCTGGAGTTTTCTGGAGGTCCACTCAAGACCCTGTTTGCCTGGGTATCACCAGTGGAGGCTGCAGAACAGCAAAGACTGCTGCCTGTTTCTTCCTCTGAAAGCTTTGTCCCAGAGATGCACCCGCCAGATGCCAGCCAGAGCTCCTCTACATGAGGTGTCTGTCGACTTCTGCCAGGAGGTGTCTCCCAGTCAAGAGACATGAGGGTCAGGGACCCAGTAGAGGAGGCAGTCTGTCCCTTAGCAGAGCTCGAGTGCTGTGCTGGCAGATCCACTGCTCTCTTCAGAGACTGCAGGAAGGAACGTGTAAGTCTGCTGAAGCTGTACCCACAGCCGCCCCCTTCCCCCAGGTGCTCCGTCCCTGGGAGATGGGAGTTTTGTCTTTAAGCCTCTGAGTGGGGCTGCTGCCTTTCTTTCAGTGATGCCCTGCCCGAAGAGGAATAATCTAGAGAGGCAGTCTGGCTACAGCAGCTTTGCCAGGCTGCGGTGGGCTGCACCCAGTTCAAACTTCCTGTTGGCTTTGTTTACACTGTGAGGGGAAAACCGCCTATTCAAGCCTCAGCAATGGCGGACGCCCCTCCCCCCACCAAGCTGGAGCATCACAGGTTGACTTCAGACTGCTGTGCTGGCAGCGAGAATTTCAAGCCAGCGGATCTTAGCTTGCTGTGCTCCACAGGAGTGGGATTCACTGAGCTAGATCACTTGGCTCTTTGGCTTCAGCCCCCTTTCCAGGGAAGCGAACAGACTGTCTTGCTAACATTCTAGGCACCACTAGGGTATGAAAAAAAACTCCTACTGCTAGCTTGGTGCCTGCCCAGCCGCCCAGTTTTCTGCTTGAAACCCAGGGCGCTGGTGGTGTAGGCACCCAAGGAAATCTCTTGGTCTGCAGGTTGTGAAGACCGAGGGAAAAGCATAGTATCTGGGCTGGAATGCACTGTTCCTCAGGGCACAGTCCCTCACAGCTTCCCTTGACTAGGGGAGGGAGTTCCCTGACCCCTTGCACTTCTTGGGTAAGGCGACGCCAGACTCTGCTTCGGCTCACCCTCCATGGGCAGCACCCACTGTCTAACCAGTCCCAATAAGATGAGCCAGGTACCTCAGTTGGAAATGCAGAAATAACCTCCCTTCTGCGTTGATCTCTCTGGGAGCTGCAGACCACAGCTGTTCCTATTTGGCCATCTTGCTAGCCACACCTTTAGGATGTTTTCTACACCCAAGTCAGAGTGATCATATTTTATCTTTTAACTATAGCTAAAACTCCACAATCAGACAGAACATGTTATAAGCCTTAGTTTGGAAGTGGTTTATTTCACCTTTGCTCACATTGCTTTGCCAGTAATTCAGTCACATGACCCCAACTGACCTGCAAGGGAGGATGGACAATGTATACATGACAAAGAGGAAACAGAATTTTTGGAGTACAGCTAGCAGTCTGCCACAGTTACGTCAGTTGACCAAAGGTGAATACTAACGACAATTGAAGTTGAAAGAGGTTGTTATTAGTTAAAATGATTCAGATAGAGTTCATGAATAAAATAGAACTTGAATAGAACCTTTAAGAATATGTAGAATTTTGGCCAGCCGCAGTAGCTTATGTCTGTAATCCCAGCACTTTGGGAGGCCGAGGTGGGCAGATCACTTGAGGCCAGGAGTTCAAGACCAGCCTGGCCAATATGGTGAAACCCCATCTCTACCAAAAATACAAAAATTAGCCAAGCGTGGTGGCACACAACTTTAATCCCAGCTACTTGGGAGGCTGAGGCAGGAGAATCACTTGAAGCCTGGAGGTGGAGGTTGCAGTGAGCCCAGATCATGCCACTGCACTCCAGCCTGGGTGATAGAGTGACACTCCATCTCAAAAAAATAAATAAATAAATAAAATAAATAAAAAGAATGTGTGGAATTCAGTTCAGTGGAGAGATGAGGAAAGACTAATGCAAGCATTCACTTATTAAATTAATATTTACTGAGTACCCATTAACTGCTAGACACTGAGATAGGTACCAGGTAAACAGTAGTAAACAAAACTAACATGGTCTCTGACTCCTCTAATGGAGGTAATAAATGTTTTAAAATCCTTAAAGTAAATATGTAATAACAAATAAAGTTAAGTGTTAAGATTACAAAAATCAGAGTGGTATAAGTGGGAATAATGTAGGGGGTTAATTCAGATTGGAGTGGCAGGGAATGCCTACCTGATGAAGTACTATATAAGCTGATTTCTAAGAATTAATGGAATTTGATCAGTGTAAGGTGTTCTTCATAGTGTTTTCTAACTAGTGCTATGAGTCAGATTGAAATAAGATTATACTGAAAATTGTCAAAGAAACTGCATGAGTTTGTGGTATGAGAAAGCACATAACTTGAGTTGGAGCCATGATTTGCTCCCTGACTCTCTGTGGCACTATGAAGAAGCTATGCAACTTCTCTGTTTCGCAGTTATCTCACTAACATATGAGAAGACAAGGGCCAGAATTCTAGCTGCTTCAAAATGATAGATGAATATCTAATTCTATAATTGAGTGACAATGTTTTAATACAATTTGATATGTTGGAAAAAGTTTTTGCTTAATATAAAATTAAACAAAGGAAGGAAGAACCACACACCGATACTAAATTTACTCATCTATGAGGAATCAGTTTATCTGATTTGATTCACGCATGCACGTATATGTGTGTTAACAACTCCTTTTAAAATTTTTATGTATCTCTTCTATGCAGTTTCTCCTCTTCGCTTATGCATTAAATTATTTCTACCTTGCCCTCTTAGTGTATAAAACCATCTTCATTAGAGATATTACTTCAAATAAAATGAATTTTTCTTTTGGCTTGCTTTTACTTATTATACAGCAGTGCACTTAAGATAGATATTTTTAACATCTCCAAAAAATTTTAAAGAAAGCAATCAAATGTGTGAATTCTATATGCTCCCTTTACATTCCTCTGTGCTAGAATATGACAATAAAGTTCTAAGGCACAGCAGAATAAAAAAGTACAATAACCTTGGGTACCTGAAAAGCCACTCACCTGCCGACAACATCTGTCCTGGGAGGCTATATGAGCCAGAAATATATTTCTGTGGCATTTGAATATTACACTTTGTAATTTATAGTTGTTACAGCAACTGTACTAATAAAAACGTAAACCACCTTATAATTTTATTTAATAGTTTCATGTTTCATTTGCCCACCTAGATCATTGCTTTAAATTGAAGAAAAACAGGTTAGGGATTTCTAAATTGTGAGCTTTATAATGACACTAATTTAATTTCAAACATATTTTATGTTACTCATAGTGTTAAGCATGGCAATAAGCACAAAAAATAGCAAAATTATATCCAAATAAAAAAGAAAAATTTGTATATTTATATTGCATCATATTGGTCTCATATTGGTCAGCTGTTAAACCTAGCTGTTCCGTCAACTCAATTTATGGTATTTTCTCTGACTTATCTTAATTTATTTTATTCTGGATCACAATCTTTATTCCCATTTCTACCTAGTTTTAGACGCTTTGACTATGTCTAAAGTATCTTTGCTAGAACTCTTCCTCTTATATTTGATTAGAGAAGTTAGCTCCCCCAAATTTGATCCCTGGAGCTGGGCATGGTGACTCATGCTTGTAATCCTAGCACTTTGGGAGGGCGAGGCCAGCGGATCACCAGAGGTCAGGAGATCAAGACCAGCCTGGCCAACATGGTGAAACCCTGTCTCTACTAAAAATACAAAAATTAGCCAGGTGTGGTGGTGGGCACCTGTAATCACAGGTACTCAGGATGCTGAGGCAGCAGAATCACTTGAACATGGGAGGCAGAGTTTGCAGTGAGCTGAGATCGTGCCATTACACTCCAGCCTGGACAACAGAGCAACACTCCATCTCAAATAAAAAAAAAAAAAAATGATTCCTGGAGCTTTGTATGACATAACATATATAACTTTTGGCTGTTGTACTTTCTAGTTTCAGTTCACATACCTATCCTTCCAGCTCTATTCCTTGGCAATCCATCATGATACCTGCCTTGGCTATTGCTCGTGAGCTGACTAAACCCGCTTAAAAATTTGAGGGTGTAGGAGAGATAAGCAAAATATTGTTTAGATTTGATTGTTTAGATGGTTTCAGCAAAAATTTTGTGTAACTAACAACCTCTGAAGAACACTGATCTCTTGATGTTTGCAGTTTTCACAATATCAAATATATATGCAATTTTTGTTTTTTTTTAGACGGAGTCTCCCTCTCTCATCCAGGCTGGAGTGCAGTAGCGTGATCTCGGCTCACTGCAACCTCCGCCTCATGGGTTCAAGTGATTCTCCCTGCCTCAGCCTCCCATGTAGCTGGGATTACAGGCACCCACACCATGCCCAGCTAATATTTGCATTTGTGTGTGTGTGTGTGTGTGTGTGTATACGTATTTTTTTTCTTTTTTCTTTTTTTTTCTTTTTTGAGACAGAGTCTCGCTCTGTCGCCCAGACTGGAGTGCAGTGGCATGATCTCAGCTCATTGCAAACTCCACCTCCCGGGTTCAAACAGTTGTCTACCTCAGCCTCCCAAATAGCTGGGATTACAGGCACCTGCCACCATGCCCAGCTAATGTGTTTGTATTTTTAGTAGAGACGGAGTTTCATCATCTTGGCCAGGCTGGTCTTGAACTCCTGACCTCGTGATTCACCCTCCTCGGCCTCCCAAAGTGCTGAGATTACAGGTGTGAGCCACCACATGCGGCCTAATTTTTGTATTTTTAGTAGAGACAAGATTTCGCGACGTTGGCCAGGCTGGTTTCGAACTCCTGACCTTAGGTGATCCGCCCACCTCAGCCTCCTAAAGTACTGGGATTACAGGCATGAGCCACTGTGCCCGGGGTGTATATGCAAATTTAAAGTAAAAAATATAGAATATTCAGAACAGTTGGAGAAAAAATATATGTTGTTTACCTGGATATTTGATTACAATTTGAAAAGATATGCTTTTTGGTATAAGGCTAGATCATGAATGGTGACTTCTAAGCACCTTACATGCTGAACCAGAAAACCAAAGTCAATTTGAAGCATTTGAAATTGAAGATATGAGGAACACGCTATTATACACAGTGTAGATTTATGCAATTTCGTGACTTTTTAATGACATTTTGACCATATAATTCTGCACAGTTGAAGTTTATGCTGATTAAATTAGAGAATGCAAAACTCAACAGATTTTGTCCACAAACCATGCATTTTATTAGAAATAATGAATCTAACCTCTGATTTTACTGGCCACATGCATATAATTTGCTTGTAATTACTTTAAAAAGCTTTTGATATAACTATTACTAATAAATTCTTACATTGGCATTTAGGGCCCAAAGCCTTAAATTAAAATGAAATTAGCCCACTTTTCCCTTTTCCCATTTTTAGCCACATTCTGTATAATAATAATGTTGATGATTGGTCTAAATTCGCAACAGCCAATAAAAGACTATCAAAACATCAACCTTCCTCTAACATCACATTTGGTGATTATTATTGATGTAAATCCCAGGAGACTCTATTAGCACACTGCAGATAAAAACATTACTATGATATGAGACAGCAGCATGGGAGTTTTTTCCCCATAACAGCCTGTGTCATGAGAAAGTGTTTGGAACATTGAGATTCACATTGTCAAATCAAGTGCAAAGTAGAACTCAGAATATTCAAATGTTATAAATTGAGATAAGTTACATAATGAGATACTCTGAGTTAATCTTTTATGTTTATTTTAATCTGAAATTTATGTGGAGTCTGGATTTTTAAAACATTAGTCTTAAAACATCCTTATAGGGATAATATTTTCTTTTTCAATCATGATCTCTTAACTGTGTTGATACATAAAAAGGAAAGATGGAAGGAAATTTTTAAAATTAAAATTGAACCAAACCAGAGCATTAACCTGTGGGTTAATATTAATCTAATCCTGGAAAGCTTTGTATTTTCAACTTTAAAATCTGCTTAAAATAACTAGCCTTTTTCTCTAGTTTTCTGCCATTATACCTATTTAAAATATAAAAATATACATTGCAGCATAGAACAAAAATATCATAAATGTACACTCATGATGGAGGTTAAAGTTTAACTTAAATAGGGAAGAACCAAAGACTGAAAGATGAATTCACACAAAGAGGGTTATGCTATACCTAGAAATAAGTAATATTTTAACCACAAAAAAGCCACTTTTATAAGTAATCACTGGGATAATGTCCATATATCTATTTTCCTGCCCTGAGAAAACTTCAGGCCCAGGCCTTTCAGATCTCAAAAAAGGGGAAATCTCTGAAAATTACTGGTGGCTTGATCAAAGAGGTATATTTGATGTCCCTACAATGATGACTTATTATTTTTAAGAAAATGTATCCAGCAATCACACTTCTTGGTGTACAGCTGAAGGAAATGAAATCAGTATCTCAAAGAGATATGCACACTCTCATGTTAATTGCAGCATTATTTGTAATAGGACATGAAAACAACCTAAGTGTTCATCTACAAATAAAACATGCTGTGTGTGTGTATACACACACACACACACACACACACATATATATATACATGTATATGTATGTATACTAGAATATTATTCAGCCTCTAAAAAAATATTCTGCCACTTGTGACAACACAGATGAACCTGGATAACATTAAGTTTAATGAAATAGCCAGATACGGAAAGGTAATTTCGCATATTATCCCTTACATGTGGAATTTAAAATAGTTAAACTTAGAGAGACAGAGAATATAATGGTGGCTGCCAGGAGCTATGGGGTGGGGTATTTGGCAGATGTTGTTCAAAGGGTACAAATTTTCAGTTATGAGATAAATAAGTTTTACTAGATAGCTAATATACAGCATAGCATATTAATACTATGTATATTAATATAGTTAATATAGTTATACTATATTGTATATACTATAGTATATCTAGTATATATAATATGTACTATAGTATATAT
>NW_026655371.1:0-7150 GCF_009828535.3 Hylobates moloch
GCAACCTACTCATCTGACAAAGGGCTAATATCCAGAATCTACAATGAACTCAAACAAATTTACAAGAAAAAAACAAACAACCCCATCAAAAAGTGGGCAGAGGACATGAACAGACACTTCTCAAAAGAAGACATTTATGCAGCCAAAAAACACATGAAGAAATGCTCATCATCACTGGCCATCAGAGAAATGCAAATCAAAACCACAGTGAGATACCATCTCACACCAGTTAGAATGGCCATCATTAAAAAATCAGGAAACAACAGGTGCTGGAGAGGATGTGGAGAAATAGGAACACTTTTACACTGTTGGTGGGACTGTAAACTAGTTCAACCATTGTGGAAGTCAGTGTGGCGATTCCTCAGGGATCTCGAACTAGAAATACCATTTGACCCAGCCATCCCATTATTGGGTATATACCCAAAGGACTATAAATCATGCTGCTATAAAGACACATGCACACGTATGTTTATTGTGGCACTATTCACAATAGCAAAGAGTTGGAACCAACCCAAATGTCCAACAACGATAGACTGGATTAAGAAAATGTGGCACATATACACCATGGAATACTATGCAGCCATAAAAAATGATGAGTTCGTGTCCTTTGTAGGGACATGGATGAAACTGGAAAACATCATTCTCAGTAAACTATCGCAAGGACAAAAAACCAAACACCGCATGTTCTCACTCATAGGTGGGAATTGAACAATGAGAACTCATGGACACAGGAAGGGGAACATCACACTCCGGGGACTGTTGTGGGGTGGGGGGAGGGGGGAGGGACAGCATTAGGAGATACACCTAATGCTAAATGACGAGTTAATGGGTGCAGGAAATCAACATGGCACATGGATACATATGTAACAAACCTGCACATTGTGCACATGTACCCTAAAACCCTAAAGTATAATAAAAAAAAAAAAAAAAAGAAATAAAATCAATTTAATGAAAAAAAAAAAAAAAAAAAAAAAAGAAAGATCTTGACTTTGGAATTCCCAACCTCCAGAACTGTGTGCCAGTAAATTTCTATTCATTATAAATTACCTAGTCTCAGGTATTCTGTTATAACAGCACAAAACAGACTAAGACACTCTACATTCAAAAAGCTTCCATCTTAAAAGGCATAGTGGAGTTCCTGCCTATTGATGTGTGTGAAAAATATTATAGCCTTGGCATAAGACCATTACTATAACTGATGGCTTGAACATAACCACTATGTAGTATAACAACAGACAAAACTAGTTGTCTACAATCTCTTAGACACTTAGTCTATTGGAAATTAGTTGACAATTTTTGGACTAGTGTATTTGTATTTTTAAAGCCCATACTCATAATTTTTCTCCCCAAATTAGTTTCTCTGCTAGACTCCCCTATTTCTGCCAACAGCTCTTTGCTATTATCCTCTTAAAACCTTATAATAACCCTTGTTTCCAACATTTGCCTTGCTCATTAACCTATCCAGTCATTAAGTGCTACCCACTTCTTCCTTGCAAGCATCTCCTCATTCTGTTTCCAATATTTTCTCTATAGCCCAGACATTCATTACTTTACTCAAGAACAGCCAGACTTTTTTTTCATTTGACTTTAGTCTGCCACCCAATACTTGCTATTAACCACAGCCAGTTATCTTTTTTTTTTTTTTTTTTTTTTTTGAGACAGGGTCTCACTCTGTTGCCCAGGCTGGAGTGCAATGGTTCAATCTCAGCTCACTGCAAGCTCTGCCTCCCAGGTTCACGCCATTCTCCTGCCTCAGCCTCCCAAGTGGCTAGGACTACAGGCACTTGCCACCACACCCAGCTAATTTTTTTGTATTTTCAGTAGAGACGGGGTTTCACTGTGTTAGCTAGGATGGTCTCGATCTCCTGACCTTGTGATCCACCCACCTCGGCCCTCCAAAGTGCTGGGATTACAGGCGTGAGCCACTACGCCCGGCCAACCAGAGTTATCTAAGGCAGCACTTTGTACATAGGCTGTTGGTCAATATACATTTATTGAGTACATGCTATAGGATAAAAACTGAGCTAGGCTCTGGATTGACAGTGCCAAACATGGGACACACAGTTCCTGGATTCTTTGAGCTTATATTATAGCAGAGAAGTTAGACATTTTCATTCATCCCTTCTTAAAATCCTTCAATGCCCTTTTTTACTCATTAGTACATTGAATAAATTTTAAAACCTCTTACTGTAGCATTCAGGGATCTTTACAACATGGCTCCAAACTACCTCTTAAACTCTATTTCCTACTCCTGTCCTACAAGAATTCTGTCTTCTTGTTATTTCCTAAATATGTAAATATTCCTTCTCACCAATTTGATCTTAAGCCCACTGAGGTCATATACCTCTTGAATACTCAGAATTCAGCATAAAACCCTCCTTGTGATAGAAACTGAGCCAATGTATATCATTGATAAACATGCCTTTTACATTCTAGTCCATCCCTCTAAGTAAGGTGTCTCTACTATGTGCTCTACTGGCACCATGTAGCCATTTCTGTCCTTGTAATTATTGTACAATTTTATAATTACCTGTAGACTCCACTGGAGTATTTCTAGCTCATAGGAAACAAAGCCTCTTCTACTCTTTTTGTTATTATTTATCCAGAAGCTAGTACAATACTTGATACACAACAGATTCTCAATAAAATAGTGAATGAGTGAAAGAATGAATGAGTATTGAAACAACTTCCTCACAGTAAAGTTTATGTTCTTGGAAATTATGGACAATCGGCCAAGTAACTAAAGATATCCATTTACATGAAAATAAGAATGGTTTCATTGGGTACCTGCTCAGTACTAAGATATCATTTGACTAGTAAATGGTAAGTTTGAGAAGGGACAGAGCAAGATGATGGAGTAGTACTCTCTAGTAATTGCCCCCCTGCAGAAACATCAATTTAAGCAACTATTCAAACAACAACAAAAAAAATACCTTCACAAGAGTTAAGGAAAACAGGTGAGATATCAGAGTACCTGGTTTTAGCACAATAATAAGAAAAGACACATTGAAGAGGACAGGGAGGACAGTTTTACCTTAGCCAGGTCACCCTCTGCCAACACCAGGCAGCACAATATAAAGAAAGCTACGCTTTACTTGGGGGAAAGAGATGTCAGTGAGTGCAGGACTTTTTCTAGGATCCCAACACTGGGATTGCTGCAGTAGAACCTAGACCTGGGCAGATCCTCATGACCCCATATACAAGGCCAGTACCCACAAACTGAGCCTCTAGACCTGTCCCAGTGCCAGACAGTGCCACACAGCTCCTCTAGACACCAGCCTTGGATAGCAAACCCAATCTCTAGCCTGTACCACGGCGAGGCCATCATCAACAGCCCTCAGCTTCAGGCAGCCCTCGCAGTAGGTAGGCCTCACTGGCCCCTGGCTTCATTTGTGTCCCAGTCTAATGCTGGCTGCATCTTCCTTGGGCTTCTGGTCCAACCCAGTGCTGTGCCTTCCACAGGGTACCCCAAGTTTCTGGCAGTGCCATGTTGGTTGCAGCTGCCCCAGGCTTCTGATGCACCTAAGTGACATATTTGCAACTGGACTTTCCTAGACAAAACCAGTCTGTGAAGACTGGAATAAGTATCTTCATCTTCCAATGCACAGACATCAATGCACAACCACAAGGATCAAGGAAACATGACATCACAGTGGGATCAAATAAGGTGCCAGTGACTGACTCTAATGAAATTGAGATGTATGAAGTGCTGAAAAAGTGTTGAAAACAACAATTTTAAGGAAGCTCATCAAACTTCAAGAAAATAAAGAGAAACAAGTCAACAAAAAAGGAAAGCAGTAAGTGACCAGGATAAAAGATTTAATAGACTGAAACAATGAAAAACATCAAACAGAAATCCTGGTAATGAAAAACACAATGAACAAAATGAAAAATGCTATTGAGAGCATCAACTGCAAAACTGACCAAGCAGAAGAATGAATCTGTGAACTCAGAGACAGGTTATTGAAACTATACAGTCAGAGAAAAAAGCGGAAAGGAATAAAGAAAGGGTAAAAGATTTATGGGAGAATATCGAAAGAACAAATATTTGAGTCATAGGTCTCATAAAAAGAGAAGAGAAAAATCAAGGGGTAGAAAGCTTATTTGAAGTAATAATAGAAAAAATACTTTCCAAACATGAATAAAAATATAAACATTGAGGTAAACAAAAGTCAAAGGTCTCCAATAAGATTCAGTCTGAATAAGACTCTCATGACATTATAACTAAAATGTCAAAGATCAAAGACAAAGGAAGGATCCTAAAAGCAGCAAGAGAAAAGAAGCCAATGACATAAGGGATATCCAATATATCTAACAGTAGACTTCTCAACAGAAACCTTACAGGCCATTAAAGAGTGGGATGATATACTGAATTGCTGAAGGGGAGAAAAACTTGCCAATCAAGAATACTATACCCAGCAAAGCTGTTCTTAAGAAATGAAAGAGAAATAAATATTTTCCTAGATGAAAAAAAAGCTAAAGGAGGTCACTACCACCAGACCTGTCTTACAAAAAATGCTAAAGGAAGTTCTTCAAGCTACAAGAAAAATAACACTAATGAATAAGAAAACATCTAAAAGTATAAAACTCACTGGTAAAAGTAAGCACACATTCAATTCAGAATATTCTAATACCGTAATAGTGGTGTTTAAATCATTGACATTTTTAGTATGAAGATTAAAAGACTAAGCTATTAAACATAACAATAATAGCTATAATAATTTGTTATGATATATGCAATATAGAAAGATATAAATTGTAAATTGTGACATCAAAAATCCAAAATGTGGAAAGGGAGTGCACTAAAAGTATAAAGGTGGGTTTTCTCTTTGCAGTCAGTGTTAAATTGTCACAAGCTTAAAATAATCAGTTATAACAATAAGATGTTTTCTATAAGCCTCATGGCAATGACAAAGCAAAAAACTATAGTAGATACACAAGGAATCAAAACACACTACAAGAGAATATCATTTAGTCACAAAGGAATACAGCAAGAGAGGAAGAAACAAAGAATCTGTAAAATAACTAGAAAACAATTAACAAAATAGTAGTTGTAATTCCTTACCTGTCAATAATTACTTTGAATATAAATGGATGAAATTCTCCAATCAAAAGCCACAGAGTGGTTAAATACATTTTTAAAAATATGACCCAGCTATATGTTGCTTACAAGAAACTCATTTCACCTTTACGGACACACATACACAAAATAGTATATAAATAAATAATATAATATAAATAAATAAAATAGACATAGTAAAGGGATAAGAAAAGATATTACAACATTGGATTCATAGATATTTACAATTACAAGAGTAGTTCTACTTAAACAGGCTGAGTATTCCTTATCCAAAATGCTTGGGACCAGTTTTGGAGTATTCACATTATACTTATTGGTTGTGCATCTTAAATCTGAAAAATTCAGTTCCCAGCGAGATCAACGCAGAAGGTAGGTGATTTCTGCATTTCCAACTGAGGTACTCAGCTCATCTCATTGGGACTGGTTACACAGTGGGTGCAGCCCACGAAGGGTGAGCCAAAGCAGGGTGGGCCACCACCTCACCCAGGAAGCACAAGGGGTTGGGGAACTCCCTCCCCTAGCCAAGGGAAGCCGTGAGGGACTGTGCCATGAGGAGCAGTGCATTCTGGCCCAGATACTACACCCTTCCCACGGTCTTCGCAATCTGCAGACCAGGAGATTCATTTGGGTGCATACACCACTAGGGCCCAGGGTTTCGAGCACAAAACTGGGCAGCCCTTTGGGCAGACACCAAGCTAGCTGCAGGAGTTTTTTTTTTTCCATACTCCAGTGGTGCCTGGAATGCCAGTGAGACAGAACCATTCACTCCCCTGGAAAGGGGGCTGAAGCCACGGAGCCAAGTGCTCTAGTTCAGTGGATCCCATCCCCATAGAGCCCAAAAACATAAGATCCACTAGCTTGAAATTCTCACTGCCAGCACAGCAATCTGAAGTGGACCTCGGATGCTCGAGCTTGGTGGGAAGGAGAGGCATCCACCATTACTGAGGCTTGATTAGGTGGGTTTTCCCCTCACAGTATAAACAAAGCCACCAGGAAGTTCAAACTGGGCGGAGCCCACTGCAGCTTTGCTACTGTAGCCAGATTGCCTCTCTAGATTCCTCCTCTCTGGGCAGGGCATCTCTGAAAGAAAGGCAGTAGCCCCAATCAGGGTCTTACAGATAAAATGCCCATCTCCCTGGGAAAGAGCACCTGGGAGAAGGGGCAGCTGTGGGTACAGCTTCAGCAGACTTAAATGTTCCTGCTTGCCATCACTGAAGAGAGCAGCAGATCTCAAAGCACAATGCTCGAGCTCTGCTAAGGGAAAGACTGCCTCCTTAAGTGGATCCCTGACCCTTGTGCCTCCTGACTGGGAGACACCTCCCAATAGGGGTCATCAGACACCTCATACAGGAGAGCTCTGGCTGGCATCTGGCAGGTGCCCCTCTGGGATGAAGCTTCCAGAGGAAGGAACAGACAGCAATCTTTGCTGTTCTGCAGCCTCTGCTGGTGATACCTAGGCAAACAAGGTCTGGAGTGGACCTCCAGCAAACTCCAGCAGACCTGTGGCAGAGAGGCCTGACTGTTAGAAGGAAAACTAACAAACAGAAAGAAATAGCATCAACATCAACAAAAAGGACATCCACACAACAACTCCATCTGAAGGTCACCAACATCAAAGACCAAAGGTACATAAATCCAAAAAATGAGGAAAAACCAGTGCAAAAAGGCTGAAAATCCTTCAAAAACATCAATGAATCCAGGAGCTGGTTTTTTGAAAAGATTAACAAAATAGATAGACCACTAGCCAGACTAATAAAGAAGAAAAGAGAGAAGAATCAAATAGATACAATAAAAAATGATAAAGTGTATGTCACCACTGATCCCACAGAAATACAAACTACCATCAGAGAATAATATAAACACCTCTACACAAATAAACTAGAAAATCTAGAAGAAATGGATAAATCCCTAGACACATACACCCTCCCAAGACTGAACCAATAAGAAGTCGAATCCCTGAATAGACCAATAACAAGTTCTGAAATTGAGGCAGTAATTAATACCCTAACAACCAAAAAAAGCCCAGGATCAGAGAGATTCACAGCCAAATTCCACCAGACGTACAAAGAG
>NW_026655372.1:0-7143 GCF_009828535.3 Hylobates moloch
GAGACAAGATCTTGCTATGTTGCCCAAGCTGGGCTCCAACTCCTGAGCTCAAGCAGTTCTCCCACCTGGGCTTACCAAAGTGCTGGGATTACAGGTGTGAGACACCACACCCAGCCCAAAGTGTTTAACTTCCCTTTTGATTTCTTCTTTGACTCATTGGTTGTTTTAGAGCATGTTGTTTAATTTCCACATATTTTTGAATTTTTTTGTCTTCCGTCTGTTATTTGTAGTTTCATTCTATTGTGGTCAGAGAACATACTTTTCGTGATTTCAACCTTTTTAAATGTATGGAAAATTGCTTGAGGCCTAACATATGACCTGTTCTAGACAATGTTTCATGTGCACACGAGAAGAATGTCTATTCTGCTGCTGCTGGTTGGAATGTTCTGTATATTCCTGTTAGGGCTAGTTGGTTTATAGTGTCATTCAATTCCTCTGTTTCTTTAATGATCTTATATCTGAGTGTTACATCCATTATTGAAAATAGGGTGTTAGGCCGGGCGTGGTGGCTCACGCCTGTAATCCCAGCATTTTGGGAGGCTGAGGCGGGCGGATCACGAGGTCAGGAGATCAAGACCAGCCTGACCAACATGTGAAACCCCATCTCTAGTAAAAATACAAAAATTAGCTGGGCATGGTGGTAGGTGCCTGTAATCCCAGCTGCTCAGGAGGCTGAGGCAGGAGAATCGCTTGAACCCAGGAGGCGGAGGTTGCAGTGAGCCAAGATCGCGCCACTGCACTCCAGCCTGGGGGAAAGAGCGAGACTCCGTCTCAAAAAAAAAAAAAAAAATTAGCTGGGCATGGTGGAGGGCACCTGTAGTCCCAGCTACTTGGGAGGCTGAGGCAGGAGAATCACTTGAACCCAGGAGGCAGAGGTTGCAGTGAGCCAAAACCATGCCATTGAACTCCAGCCTGGGCAACAAGAGCAAAACAACGTCTCAAAAAGTAAAAAAAAGAAAATGGGGTGTTAGGGCCAGGCACAGTGGCTCACACCTGTCATCCCAGCACTTTGGGAGGCCAGCCGAGGTAGGTGGATCACTTGAGGTTGGGAGTTCAAGACCAGCCTGGCAAACATGGTGTAATCCTGTTTCTACTAAAAATATAAAAATTAGACAGGCGTGGTGGCTGGCGCCTGTGATTCCAGCTACTCGGGAGGCCGAGGCAGGAGAATTGCTTGAACCCGGGAAGCAGAGGTTGCAGTGAGCCGAGATCACTTCACTGCACTCCAGCTTGGGTGACAAAGCGAGACCCTATCTTTAAAAACAAGAAAAAGAAAGAAAAGAAAAGTGAAAAAAAAGAAAATGGGGTGTTAAAGTCTCCAAATATTATTGTACATCTATTTCTCCTTTCAATTTTATCAGTTTTTGCTTCATTTTTTGAGGGGCTCTGTGATTAGGTATATATATAAATATATATATATATGGATTTTATATATATATGGGTTATATATACATATATAACGGTTATATCTTCTGATGGATTGACGCTTTTATCATTATATCATATCCTTTGTTCCTTGTAACAATTTTTGTAACAATAATTTGTACCAAGCTACAAATTATACTAATTTGTCTGACATTAGTGTAATTACTTCTGCTCTGTTTTGGTTACTATTTGCAAAGAATGATTTACTCTTAACTATTTGTGTCTTTAAATATAAAGTGAGTCTTTTTTTTTTTTTTTTTGAGAGACAGAGTTTCACTCTTGTTCCCCAGGCTGGAGTACAATGGCGCAATCTCGGCTTACCGCAACCTCTGCTTCCCCTGTTCAAGGGATTCTCCTGCCTCAGCCTCCTGAGTAGCTGGGATCACAGGCATGTGCCACCACGCCCAGCTAATTTTTGTATTTTTAGTAGAGACAGGGTTCCTCCATGTTGGTCAGGCTGGTCTCGAACTCCTGACCTCAGGTGATCTGACCACCTCGGCCTCCCCAAAGTGCTGGGATAACAGGCGTGAGCCACTGCGCCCGGCCAAAAGTGAGTCTCTTGAAGACAGTACATTAATTGGATCATTTTTAATCCAATCTGCAATCTGTTTTATAATTCTAGAGTTTACTCAATTTAATGTATTTACTGATTAAAAAAGATGTCACTTTTGCTATTTTTCCATTTGTTTTCTGTATGTCTTATATATTTTTGTTCAGGTCCTCCAATGCTGCCTTCTTTTGTGGTAAATAGGTATTTTATAGTATACTATTTTAATTCCCTTATCATTTCTTTTACAATATGTTTTTGAATTATTTTCTTAGTGGTTGCTCTGCAGATTACAATGTACATCTTAGTTTATAATAATCCTGTAGGATTAATATGATTTAGTTTTTTTGTTTGTTTGTTTTGAGACAGAGTCTCACTCTGTCGCCCAGGCTAGAGTGCAGTGGCAAGATCTCGGCTCACTGCAAGCTCCACCTCCCAGGTTCACATCATTCTCCTGCCTCAGCCTCCCGAGTACCTGGGACTGCAGGCGCCCGCCACCACGCCCGGTTAATTTTTTTTTTTTTTTGTATTTTTAGTAGAGACGGGGTTTCACTGTGTTAGCCAGGATGGTCTCGATCTCCTGACCTCGTGATCCACCTGCCTCGGCCTCCCAAAGTGCTAGGATTACAGGCGTGAGCCACCGCGCCCGGCCTGCTTTAGTTTTAATAGCATACAAAATCTTTGCTTTGCTCTCTCTTTATATTGTTATTTCTGTTGTTGGTGGGCCAGTTTAGGTTCTTGACTTCACTGCACAAAAGAATTTGAGAGTGAATCTAAAGTAAAAAATAAGCAAAAGAGGCCGGGTGCGGTGGCTCATGCCTTTAACCCCAGTACTTTGGGAGGCCAAGGCAGGCGGATCACCTGAGGTCAGGAGTTGGAGACCAGCTGGCCAACATAGCGAAACGCCGTCTCTACTAAAAATACAAAAATTAACCAGGTGTGGTGACAGACTTCTGTAATCCCAGCTACTCAGGAGGCTGAGGCAGGAGAATCGCTTGAACCCGGAGGCAGAGGTTGCAGTGAGCCAAGATCTCACCACTGCACTCCAGCCTGGGTGACAGAACAAGACTCTGTCCCCTCAAAAATAATAAAAATAAAAATAAAGGCTGGGCACAGTGGCTCACGCCTGTAATCCCAGCACTTTGGGAGGCCAAGGCAGGTGGATCACTTGAGGTCAGGAGTTCGAGACCAGCCTGGTGAACATGTGAAACCCTGTCTCTACTAAAAATACAAAAACTAGCTGGTCGTGATGGTGCATGCCTGTAATCCCAGCTACTAGGGAGGCTGAGGCAGGAGAATTGCTTTAACTCAGGGGGCGGAGGTTGCAGTGAGCCAAGATTCCACCACTACACTCCAGCCTGGGCAACAGAACGAGACTCTGTCTCAAAATAAATAAATAAAATAAACGCAGGAGCAAAATGCCTTTCATAAAAATACTGTATCCAATAATGACAAGTATCAAAGATACTATTTGGTGACTGACAATTATCTGCTACAAAACAGGAAACACAATATATTTACTGGATTGTTTTTCAGATTGCAGGTGCCATCTGGCATCCAAAAGAGGGATTTCTCATAAATATAATCTGCAATGAGATCCACTTATTCATTTATATCAATTCTTTTCTTTTCTTTAATTCTTTTTATCTCCCTGCTCCATCTCACAGTGACACTATGTTACTAAAAGCATTAAGTATCTGGGATTTATGCCTCAAACCAAGACATCATTTGAGTAATTTAAAATGATATACAGCTCTCGTGTAAAAATGATGCTTTGTGGTCACAATTACCTCAAAAAGTATTTCAAATAGCCTGAGGTATCATGCTTTAGCAATTACAGAAGCATGCTTTTGACACCTGGCAACTTTTAAAGTTAGGCAAATGTGAAATGCTGAAAGATGTGAACAGCTGTTCCTCTGTATAAGTTTACAGTGCAGCAAAACTCAGGTGATGGCTTTACTTTTTAAATTAACCTCACCAGCCCACAGTTATACATACTAAATCCAAGACTTTTGGAAATACAGATCCAAAGAAGGGAATACCTTTATCAAGTCACAAAAGTTTGCCAAATCAATATAGTAGTCTTTAATACAACACAATCATACTTTTGTTGAAGTCTTATATTATTTTCATAAAAATTTTCACACTAAAAATATCCTTTAAGTGCAAAATTTCAACATTGTATATTTTAATGGTGGTTTTGAATGTGGCAAGATATTTTATACAAATTAATATGGCTTTTTTTTTTTTTGAGACAGAGTCTTGTTCTGTCACCCAGGCTGGAGTGCAGAGATGCAATCTCGGCTCACTGCAACCTCCGCCTCCCAGGTTCAAGCGATTCTCCTGCCTCAGCCTCCCTAGTAGCTGAGACTACAGGCGTGTGCCACCATGCCCGGCTAATTTTTTGTATTTTTAGTAGAGACGGGGTTTCACCATGTTAGCCAGGCTGGTCTTGATCTCCTGATCTCGTGATCTGCGCGCCTTGGCCTCCCAAAGTGCTGGGATTACAGGCATGAGCCACCACGCCCGGCCTCATACGGCTTTTAAATGTATGCAGTTTAGGCGTGGCACAGTGGTTCATATCTGTAATCCCAGCACTTTGGGAGGCCAAGGTGAGAGGATCACTTGAACCCAGGAGTTTGAGACCAACCTGGACAGTACAATGAAACCCCATCTCTTAAAAAAAATTGCAATTTCTCCACTTAACATGAATGCCTTCTTGCAAGCTGTTGAAGTTTAATGCAGCAGCGCAATTGTGTGTGTACAAAACACTCTTCTTGATTCTGCGGTTGGCCTAAATCCAGATAGAGTTCCAAAGCACAAAGAGCCTTCAAATTCTACCTTACGGAGATTCCACAGTCTTTAAAAGTATTTGTCAGCCGGGCGCAGTGGCTCATGCCTGTAATCCCAGCACTTCGGGAGGTCAAGGCAGTCAGATCACCTGAGGTTGGGAGTTCGAGCCCAGCCTGACCAACATAGAGAAACCCCCGTCTCTACTAAAAATACAAAATTAGGCCCGGCGCGGTGGTTTATGCCTGTAATCCCAGCACTTTGGGAGGCCGAGGGGGGCGGATCATGAAGTGAGGAGATTGAGACCATCCTGGCTAACAAGGTGAAACCCCATCTCTACTAAAAATACAAAAAATAGCTGGGCGTGGTGGGGGGTGCCTGTAGCCCCAGCTACTTGGGAGGCTGAGGCAGGAGAATGGCGTGAACCCGGGAGGTGGAGCTTGCAGTGAGCCGAGATCTTGCCACTGCACTCCAGCCTGGGTGACAGAGCGAGACTCCGTCTCAAAAAAAAAAAAAGTAGCCAGGTGTGGTGGCGTATGCCTGTAATCCCAGCTACTTGGTAGGCTGAGGCAGGAGAATCAGTTGAACCCGGGAAGCAGAGGTCGCGGTGAGCCGATTGTGCCGTTGTACTCTAGCCTGGGCAACAAGAGCGAAACTCCACCTCAAAAAAAAAAAAGTATTTGTCAATATTTTATGGTTTTTTGCATGGAGGACTTGCACAAATTCTGTTAGGGTCATTGCTTGGAATAGTTTGTTGTTGTTGTTGTTGTTTTTGCACATGGAGTCTCGCTCTGTCACCCAGGCTGGAATGCAGTGGCACAATCTCAGCTCACTGCAACCTCGGCCTCCCAGGTTCAAGCAATTCTTCTGCCTCAGCCTCCCAAGTAGCTGGGATTACAGGTGCCCGCCACCATGCCTGGCTAATTTTTTTTTTTTTTTGGTAGAAATGGGGTTTCACCACGTTGGCCAGGCTGATCTCAAACTCCTGACCTCAGGTGATCCACCTGCCTCAGCCTCCCAAAGTGCTGGGATTACAGGCGTGAGCCACCGTGTCTGGCCTCATTGTTTGGAATTGGATGGTCTTTTGGGTTATTATAAATGGTGACTGTGGGATGCAAAAGAATGGCCCCCAAAGATATTTATTTCCTAATGCCCAGAATCTGTGAATATGTTACATTTCACCACAAAAGGAAATAAGGGTTGTAGATGGAATGAAGGTTGCTAATCAGAGAGATTAAGATAGGGAGACTAGCCTGGGTTATCCAGGTGGGCCCAATCTACTTCCATGAACCCTTAAAAGTGAAAGACAGAAGAATGGGCCTAAGAGGTGCCACCTGAGAAGGATTCAGTGGCCTTACTGGCTCTGAAGCTGGAAGAAGAAGCCACAAGCCAAGAAATGCAGTGGCCTCTAGAAGCTGGGAACAGCCTTCAGTTCACAGAGAGCAGGAAAACAGCCCTGCAATCACAGGGAACTGAATTCTACCAAGCCATGAGCAGAGAACATTCTCTCCTAGAGCTTTCAGAAAAGAATGCAGCCCTGTTGACATCTTGATTTTAGCTCTGTGAGACCTATCTAGAACTTCTGAGCTGCGGAGCTGTAAGATAATAAACTTCTGTTGCTTTAAGCCACTAAGTTTGTGGTATTTGTTATGGCAGCATAGAAATTTAGTAGAGATTTACTTTAAAATGTTTATTTTCTGTTTCTGTATCTAGCTAGCAACTTTACCTAATTATTAATTCCCATACATTTTCTATAGATTCTTTTAGATTTCCTGTATTTTCAATCAAATCATCTGTGAATTATGGCAGTTTTATATCCTCATTTCCAATCCACGTAGCTTTTACTTCCTTTTCTTGCTTGACTCACAGGCTGGATAATGCTGAAAAGAAGTGGTGCGAGTATATGTCATTCTCTCTCTCTTTTTTTTTTTAGAGATGGTGGGGGGTCTTGCTGTGTTGCTCAGGCTGGTCTTGAACTCTTGGGCTCAAGAGATCCTTCTACCTCAGAGTATTATTCTTTTTGTTAATCTGAATGAGAAGTTTTTCAATTTTTCACCTGTAACAATAACTTTGACTATCAGTTTTTGTAGATACCTTTATCTGATTAAGGAAACTGCCATCTCTTCCTATTGAATGGATTTAAAAGTCATCAGTGTAATTTATTTTTTGGTTTCTCATAATTTTTCTTCTTTATTAACATGGTGGATTGACCTGATGGGTTTTCTTTCTTTATAAAAAATTTTTGGTGGCTATTTGTTCCTTTTTCTTTTTTTTCCTTTTTTTTTTTTGTTGAAGGGAAATTCACATAACATAAAACTAACCATTCTGAAGTGAACAATTCCATGGTAATACACTCACACTGTTGTGCAACCACTTTAAAT
>NW_026655373.1:0-7143 GCF_009828535.3 Hylobates moloch
ACTATGTTGAATAGGAGCGGTGAGAGAGGGCATCCCTGTCTTGTGCCAGTTTTCAGAGGGAATGCTTCCAGTTTTTGCCCATTCAGTATGATATTGGCTGTGGGTTTGTCGTATATAGCTTTTATTATTTTGAGATACGTCCCATCAATACCTAATTTATTGAGAGTTTTTAGCATGAAGGGTTGTTGAATTTTGTCAAAAGCCTTTTCTGCATCTATTGAGATAATCATGTGGTTTTTGTCTTTGGTTCTGTTTATATGCTGGATTACATTTATTGATTTGCGTATGTTGAACCAGCCTTGCATCCCAGGGATGAAGCCCACTTGCTCATGCTGCATAAGCTTTTTGATGTGCTGCTGGATTCGGTTTGCCAGTATTTTATTGAGGATTTTTGCATCAATGTTCATCAAGGATATTGGTCTAAAATTCTCTTTTTTGGTTGTGTCTCTGCCTGGCTTTGGTATCAGGATGATGCTGGCTTGATAAAATGTGTTAGGGAGGATTCCCTCTTTTTCTATCGATTGGAATAGTTTCAGAAGGAATGGTACCAGTTCCTCCTTCTACCTCTGGTAGAATTCAGCTGTGACCATTCAGGCCATAGGCATGGGCAAGGACTTCATGTCTAAAACACCAAAAGCAATGGCAACAAAAGCCAAAATTGACAAATGGGATCTCATTAAACTAAAGAGCTTCTGCACAGCAAAAGAAACTACCATCAGAGTGAACAGGCAACCTACAGAATGGGAGAAAATTTTTGCAACCTACTCATCTGACAAAGGGCTAATATCCAGAATCTACAGTGAACTCAAACAAATTTACAAGAAAAAAACAAACAACCCCATGAAAAAGTGGGCAAAGGACATGAACAGACACTTCTCAAAAGAAGACATTTATGCAGCCAGAAAACACATGAAGAAATGCTCATCATCACTGGCCATCAGAGAAATGCAAATCAAAACCACAGTGAGATACCATCTCACACCTGTTAGAATGGCCATCATTAAAAAATCAGGAAACAACAGGTGCTGGAGAGGATGTGGAGAAATAGGAACACTTTTACACTGTTGGTGGGACTGTAAACTAGTTCAACCATTGTGGAAGTCAGTGTGGTGATTCCTCAGGGATCTAGAACTAGAAATACCATTTGACCCAGCCATCCCATTACTGGGTATATACCCAAAGGAGTATAAATCATGCTGCTGTAAAGACACATTCACACGTATGTTTATTGTGGCACTATTCACAATAGCAAAGACTTGGAACCAACCCAAATGTCCAACAACAATAGACTGGATTAAGAAAATGTGGCTTATATACACCATGGAATACTATGCAGCCATAAAAAATGATGAGTTCGTGTCCTTTGTAGGGACATGGATGAAACTGGAAAACATCATTCTCAGTAAACTATCGCAAGGACAAAAAACCAAACACCACATGTTCTCACTCATAGGTGGGAATTGAACAATGAGAAGTCATGGACACAGGAAGGGGAACATCACATTCCGGGTACTGTTGTGGGGTGGGGGTTGGGGGGTGCGGGGACAGCATTAGGAGATATACCTAATGCTAAATGACGAGCTAATGGGTGCAGGAAATCAACATGGCACATGGATACATATGTAACAAACCTGCACATTGTGCACATGTACCCTAAAACCTAAAGTATAATTAAAAAAAAAAGAAATGCCATTTCCTGTGTATAAAATATTTCTCACTCCCATACGCAGCACTGTTGTTCAGTGATCAATGCTTTAAATGGCATTTATCACTGAACCCTCTTTTTACTTAGTTGTCTATGCTCTTGTTTATAGTTTTAGACATTAAAATAAGACATATACTTTGATAATTTGTCATTTTTAATTCCTACTACACTGCACCCAGCACAGTGTTCCCAATACATTAAAGTTCCATAAGTATTTGCTTATTGCAAATATTCATATATTGATGAAAATTTGTCATCAAAATATCAGGTGGAAGTCAAAATGTCTGTTACTAAAAAGTCGAAAATAGCAGATGCAGGTGAGGTTGCAGAAAAAGAAGGAACGGTTATACACTATTGATGGAACAGTAGATTATTTCAACTATTGTGCAAAGCAATGTGGTGATTCCTGAAAGAGCTACCAACAAAATTAACATTTGACTCAGCAATCTGAGTATTACTGAGTATATATCCCAAAGAATATAAATTGTTCTATCATAAAGACACATGCACACATATATTAATCACAGCACTGCTGACAACAAGAAAGACATGAAATCAACCTAAATATCCATTAATGGTAGAGTGGATAAAAAATATATGGTATAGGTACACCACGAAATATTTTATGTGACCATAAAAATGAATGAGATCGTGTCCTTTGCAGGAACGTGGATGGGGCTAGAGGTCATTATGTTATCCTAAGTGAACTAATGCAGAAAGAGAAAACCAAATACAGCATCTTCTCACTTATAAGTGGGAGTTAAATGATGAGAACATATGGACACAAAGAGAGGAACAATGACACTGGGACCAACTTGAGGATGGAGGGTGGAAAGGGAGAGAGGAATAGAAACAAATATCTATTGATTATCAGGCCTAATACCTGGATGATGAAATAATCTGTATGACAAACCCCAGTGGTACAAGTTTACCTATGTAATGAATCTGCATATGTACCCATGAACCTAAAATAAAAGGTTTTAAAAAGGAAACAAACAACAAAATGTCAGGTAGAAAATCTTTTGTATGTAGCCCTTCACATTGAAGTGAACCTTAAGAGTAACTTTGTAAAACCTGTTTCCAATGTACATAAAATCTTTGAAGAATAAAACATAGACCCTGAGGATATGACTACCATTGGGATGAATTTCTGGGTTCTGAGAAAGGATTCTCTTCTAATTGCCTTTGCCTCTCTATTATTAATAATAAAACTCCAGCAAAGCTTCTCAACCCCTATGCCTTCTAAGAAAACACTACATGGTGTTATGCAAGGCTTCCCTGCTCATGTTAAGACTATACCACAAACTAAGAGCACCGTTCTATGAATAAACTTCAGAGACACTGATTCTTGAATATAATCCAGACAAATTTGAGACCAGAAAGCAGGAAGACCATGAAGGAACAATAATCAACAGTTTTGTTACTTTAAGTGGGGGCACATTTTGCTTACTTCATGTAAAAAGTGAAGATGAGTGTTTCACCTCCATTACAGCATTCGATCCAATGGATATAACTTGTTATTGGTCCATTTTCCTGTCATCAACTGCCATGAAAATGGTGTACCTGTCCCTTGCAACCTACAGAGGAGAAAGTCCATGAGAAAGCCTAGTCAGTGTCTTTCCTATTTTCATAATAATTGTTTCTACTTTATCTCAGGAATACAGAAATACATCTACTCCTCTTGAGCAAAGCAGGGCTCTACTCACTGCCAAGTAGAATCATATTACTTGAAATAGTGATTCATATTCACATATATGACATAGAATTGAAAACTTCTTGAAATAGCTAAAATGATGTAATTGAATTCTATGGAAACTGAGAAAGTGTCATTTTGCCACATTCAATTTTATTTTCCTTTTTTTTAACTGAGAAAGAAATAAGATGAAAAAATTTTAAGAGTTGAAAGACAGATTGTCTTATGAATATGTGGAGAAGTGGACTGCTGTGCATATATGATTTTATACACCCATGTGAGCTAGACTGACAAACACACACACATATAAGATGTCTCAGGTCAATTTAGTCATGTTACCAGTGAGTGGTCTTGCTCAGATGCAGGGTTTTGATAAGCACAAATCAGACGAAGCACAACACAGCAGCAAAATCTTCATCTCATTCATGTTTATCTTTCCTCCCCTGGAGAAGCTGAGACTGGATCAGACATTGGAAATAATCTGAATTTGTTCAACTTTTACAGTGTTGATCTGTTGGTATGAAGTGTAACAGATCATTTGTTCATCATAGAGCTTGGTAAAGTCTAAGTTGTATAATATCTTCATTCGCAGTGATGGGTTTTTCATGACATTCTGTTGCTTTACTAGTGAAATGAGTTTTGAGAGAAGCTGGAGTTTGTATTGATAATCAACATTCATGGTAAGTAAATAGATCTAATACATTTGAGGTATTTCAAGGACAGTAGTATTAATTTGCTCAGATATCCTAAGGTCTGATACAGTGTGTACAGCACAAGATATGTTTCTCCAACTCCTGTACTATTTCTTTAGCTTTGAATAGGTATGTTTAAACTTGTTTTCTAAAACTAAAGATGTTCTTTTGATATAACAACATTAAAATGTGGCATCTATGTAGAAAACTGAAACTGGATCCCTTCCTTGCACCTTATACAAAAATTAACTCAAGATCAATTAAAGACTTAAACATAAGATCTAAAACCATAAAAACCCTAGAAGAAAGCCTAGGCAGTACCATTCAAGACAGAGGCATGGGTAAAGACTTCATGACTAAAACACCAAAAGCAATGGCAACAAAAGCAAAAATTGACAAATGAGATCTGAGTAAACTAAAGAGATTCTATACAGCAAAAGAAACTACCATTAGAGTGAACAGGCAACCTACAGAATGAGTGAAAAGTTTTTCAATATATCCATCTGACAAAGGGCTAATATCCAGAATCTACAAGGAACCTAAACAAATTTACAAGAAAAAAACAAACAACTTCATCAAAAAGTGGATGAAGGATATGAGCAGACACTTCTCAACAAAAAAAATTTATGCGATCAGCAAACATATGAAAGAAAGTTCATTATCACTGGTCATTACAGAAATGAAAATAAAATCCACAATGAAATATCATCTCACACCAGTTAGAATGGGGCTCATTAAAAAGGCAGGAAACAACAGATGCTGGAGAGGATGTAGGGAAATAAGGGTGCTTTTTCACTGTTGGTGGGAATGTAGATTAGTTCAATCATTGTGGAAGACAGTGTGGCAATTCCTCAACAATCGAGAACCAGAAATACCGTTTGACTCAGCAATCCCATTATTGAGTATATATCCATGGCTTATAAACCATTCTACCATAAATACACATGCACACATATGTTTATTGCAGTACTATTCACAATAGCAAAGACTTGAAACCAACCCAAATACCCACCAATGATAGACTGGATAAAGAAAATGTGGCACATATACAACAGGGAATACTATGCAGCCATAAAAAATGATGAATTCATGTCCTTTGCAGGGACATGGATGAGGCTGGAAACCATCATTCTGGGCAAACTGACAAAGGAACAGGAAACCAAACGCTGCATGTTCCTACTCATAAGTGGGAGTTAAACAACGTGAACACATGGACACAGGGAGGGGAACATCACACACCAGGGCCTGTCAGTAGTTGAGGGCCTATGAGAGGGATAGCATTATGAGAAATACCTAATGTAGTTGATGGGTTGCTTCTAGTGTCTGATATTTACTCATGTTTTCAAACTGTTCCTCTTGGAGCCAGCCTAGATTAGAGAAATCATGAAAAATCAAGCTTAAAATAATGCCCAATCAGATGATTTATTATCAGTTATACACCAGTCCTGAGGATACCATGTTGATTATAAGAAATCAGGGCCAGGCGCGGTGGCTCACGCTTGTAATCCCAGCACTTTGGGAGGCCGAAGTGGGCGGATCACGAGGTCAGGAGATCGAAACCACGGTGAAACCCTGTCTCTACTAAAAATACAAAAAAAAAATTAGCCAGGCATGGTGGCGGGCGCCTGTAGTCCCAACTACTCGGAGAGGCTGAGGCAGGAGAATGGCGTGAATCTGGGAGGCGGAGCTTGCAGTGAGCCAAGATTGCGCCACTGCACTCCAGCCTGGGCGACAGAGCGAGACTCATCTCAAAAAAAAAAAAAAAAGAAAGAAATCAGATAAAAGTGTAATGATTCAGAGTATAAAATAAGGATGGAAATTGAACTGAACCTCTGTAACTAAATGGAACTCTAAAACTGAACTGAAAGATGAATTTTAAAAATCTTAATTGAGGTATAAATAACACACAAAAATTTTTACATATTCACAGACTATTGATAAGCTTTGACATGTGGCCAACTGTGAGACTTTTTTCCCATTCAGCACAATGAACATGTCCATGCATTTCCAATGTGTCTTTTCATTCCATGTACCCCCACTTTCCTGTCCCAAGAACTGATCCTTTTGTTTCTGACACTATGGATACATTGGTATCTGTGTGTGATTCTATTTTATTTTATTTTATTTTATTTTATTTTTATTTACGTATTATTATCTTTATTTGTATATGTATATTTTTATTATACTTTAAGTTCTAGTGTGCACAACGTGCAGGTTTGTTACATATGTATACATGTGCCATGTTGGTGTGTTGCACCCATTAACTCATCACTTACATTAGGTATATCTCCTGATACTATCCCTCCCCTCTTCCTCTACTCCACAACAGGCCCCAGTGTGTGATGTTCCCCTTCCTGTGTGCAAGTGTTCTCATTGTTCAATTCCCACCTATGAATGAGAACATGCAGTGTTTGGTTTTTCGTCCTTGCGATACTTTGCTGAGAATGATGGTTTCCATCTTAATCCATGTCCCTACAAAGGACATGAACTCATCATTTTTTATGGCTGCACAGTATTCCATGTTGTATATGTGGCACATTTTCTTAATCCAATCTATCATTGTTGTATATTTGGGATGGTTCCAAGTCTTTGCTATTGTGAGTAGTGTTGCAATAATTATACGTGTGCAATTGTCTTTATAGCGGCATGATTTATAGTCCTTTGGGTATATACCTAGTAATGGGATGGCTGGGTCAAATGGTATTTCTAGTTCTAGATCCCTGAGGAATCACCACACTGACTTCCACAATGGTTGAACTAGTTTACAGTCCCACCAACAGTGTAAAAGTGTTCCTATTTCCCCACATCCCCTCCAGCACCTATTGTTTCCTCACTTTTTAATGATCACTATTTTAACTGGTGTGAGATGGTATCTCATTGTGAAATTTATAGCAGTAAATGCCCACAAGATAAAGTGGGAAATATCTAAAATTGACACCCTAAGATCACAATTAAAAAAACTAGATAAGCAAGAGCAAACACATTCAAAAGCTAGCAGAAGGGAAGAAATAACTAAGATCAGAGCAGAACTGAAGGAGATAGAGACACAAAAA
>NW_026655374.1:0-6094 GCF_009828535.3 Hylobates moloch
GTTGCAAAAATTTTCTCCCATTCTGTAGGTTGCCTGTTCACTCTGATAGTAGTTTCTTTTGCTGTGCAGAAGCTCTTTAGTTTAATTAGATCCCATTTGTCAATTTTGGCTTTTGTTACCATTGCTTTTGGTGTGTTAGACATGAAGTCCTTGCCCATGCCTATGTGGTGAATGGTATTGCCTAGGTTTTCTTCTAGGGTTTTTATGGTTTCAGGTCCAACATTTAAGTCTTTAATCCATCTTGAATTAATTTTTGTATAAGGTGTAAGGAAGGGATCCAGTTTCAGCTTTCTACATATGGCTAGCCAGTTTTCCCAGCACCAAATAGGGAATCGTTTCCCTATTTCTTGTTTTTGTCAGGTTTGTCAAAGATCAGATGGTTGTAGATATGCCTTATAGAGCATTTGTAAAGGATATTACAGTTTTTGATCTTAAGGAATAAAGACTAAGATGGAAAAGGAGATGAAAACAGTGAAATCTGAGGAAGCAATACACTCTCTACACATAAGCAAACTGCAATTCATCCAGTTAGTGGTTACAGTTCAGTACATGATTTTCACAGCAACTAAAAAATCAGGACACAGATATTTCCCCTTCCTAGAGTTAACAATTCTTTTAAAAGCTCTGATGTATCCATAAAGGAGTGTTGATTTTTGTGTTTTTTTTTTTCCAAAAGGAAACAAAAAAGTTTTCATCCCTAAATTCACATACACAAGTTGAGTTAAACTATAAGCTAGTTTTATACTACCCAGTGAAATAGAAATGTTGGTACCATCTGAGGCAGGTGCTACCCTCCCTAGTCAGTTCAAAACATGATCCAGTAAAACAAATACACATTGGTATGCCTCAAACAACTATAAAGCATTTCATTATTCTTCAAATATCATGTTTAATTAACTCCTAAGGTAACAGACTTCTAGAATGTTGTATCTTAATGGTGTACCTGAATCAATACTAGCAACAGAATGCAAAATTCAAAACTGCTATAAAAGTAAAATCATCATTAAAAAAACCTCAATCCTTATGTTAAAAGAGGGAGAACTGAGTGTGAAATGCTAACACCAAATGTCTGAAGGCAGAATTTTTGTTTGAGGAAGACCAAGTGAAGAGATAGATGCACCTAATCAAGACCAAATGGAAGACAGTGAAGAGTATGAAAAATGTTTAACAAGGAAAAATAAAAAGAAGAAGGAAAATGGAGAAGAGGCAGGCAGCAAAAGAATTACTAGACTGGTCAAAAATAAGAGAAAATGAGGCATGTTCATATGGCTCTTTTTTGTCTGTCCTTTGTGTTCCTAAATAACTTAAAATGTAAGTGGCATGTAGGCCACACTAGCAGGCAAGAATGAGCCTTGTGATGGATAGAGATGAAGGATCTGAGGCAAATGAATTGTTTTATTTTTTGTTTTTGCTTTTAATTCATACCTGAAAGCCTTGAATCCTTGCTAAATATTCCAGTTGTTTTGAAGGTTGTACTGGAGAACAAGGGGGAGTAGGAGAACTTCCTTTTAAACCTGTGGCTTCAGCTGTAGAAGATGTTCCATTCATAAGGAGTTCCCTGGCCATTGTAGCTGAACTATTTGATGTGAGATATATACTGAAGAAAGAGCTTGAAGGTTGGTTCATATCTCTGGGTGACAAATAGCCTAGAGTAGTGCCAGAGATTACTTTGTGGTGGCTGGCTTCCATCTCTTGATAAACATCAGGAGACAAATGAATAATTCCTTTTGGAGTATTATTTGTTGGTTCAGGAAACCCAGGCTTTGGACCACTCCATCCTTTGTTTTCCCCTGTCTTCTCAAGTTGATCCTGAAGATTAGTGGATGCTTTATAACCAAGTTGTAATAGCATTGCTTCTGCAGCATTTTTTTTTTTTTTGGCCTATCTTTTTATTAGGTCCCATTCCTGTAGCAGCTTCATTGCCTACCTTCATATACATCACAAATTCTTGACGTCGAGGCATTCCTCTTTCTGAAAGCAAAACATAATCTGGCTCCTTTTCCTTTTTGGCCTGTTGCATTTGCGCCAGGCAGCTAATAGGGTTCATCCCTTGGCCATATTCTGGTCCGGCCTTTACTATTGTTTTAGGGCGTTTTTTAAAAAATAATTTTGGCTTTTCCACCACAGGAAGAGGTGGAAGTTTTTTAAGCTCCTGTAAGACGGTGACAGTGGTTGCAGCACGCTTCTTGGAGAGTTTTTTGCTATTTCCTTCTCCTTCTGTAGAGAATTTTCCTACTGACACTCGAGTAACAAAGCTTTTCATATGTGGTGGTCCACTTTCTTTAACAACCTCAAAACTAACAGGTATATTTCGCTTCGGAGCAATTCCAAACACTAAGCTGATCTCAGACTTATTTGCATCTTTGTCATCATCTATATCCTTTCCTGATTCACCATTGTAAGGCGATCTTTCTGGAATAGGTTCAATCTGCAGTGCTTGGAGGGCTTTCATTGTAGCATTGTGTCTAGCTTTCCTTCCCCCCAAAATTCATTATTTCCTACATGAGCTGAACATAAAAGATCTTAGGTATTGGGTAATGATACCTCTGATTATACATAACTTGAAAGTTGTAATTAGCTCTATTATTTGGGAATGGCTTTGGATCTAATGGCCTGTAGATGGCAGGCTCTGCCCCTTTTCATAGCAAGCCTATTCAGTTCCACAGTTGGTGTTATACAGCCTGGGTTATTGTTAACATTACTTTTGGGTGGCTTCTAAATCGGTTTGGGAAGCGTAGATTCAGTCAAAGCTTTATTAGCAACAGCCTGTTGAGCCTTCTTTATATTGCTGCCTTCGGATTCCCACGTCCGCTCACCAAGACTCAGTTGCACTGAGAACATCTTTGAATGAGCAGGCCCTCTTTCATTCAGAAGTTTATACTGGGGTTGGACTCTATTGAAACGGGCTAACTCATTTATTGCAGTTTTCTCTTTTGGGTTTGCCAATTTTATCTTGGAGAGAAGCTGATTTATTTGAAGCCTGTTAAGACAATATTGACCAAACTGCTGTATCCCTCACGGCTCCAAAAACTTCTGAGCCTTGGTCAAATTTCTTTGTGTATCTTTGAGTTCTTCTTTTTCTGTCTTCTTCTTCTTTTTTATTTTTCTTCAATCTTTAAAAAGTAAGCTAAAGTCCTTGTGGTAGGCAGCCTCTCCACTCCGCCTCCCGCGGCCCGCGACCCAGCGTGGCCATTGTTCCCGACGCCGCTCCCGCCCCCTGGCGGCTGTGGGGGCCCAAACAGCAGCTGGCTCTGCGGGGCTAGCGGTGGCGAGCTGGGCCCCCAGGCGAGGGCCGTTCCTGGGGGCCTTGGGAACGAGGGAGAGCTAGTGCGCAAAGAGCGGGCCCCGTCTGCCTCCAAAGCTTTTTTTTTTTTTTTTTTTTGCATCTATTGAGATGATCATATGTTTTTCGTTTTTGATTCTGTTTGGGTGGTGAATCACATTTATTGATTTGCATATGTTAAACTAATCTAGCATCACAAGAATGGTACCTCCTTGATTGTGGCGAATCAACTTTGTGATGTGCTTCTGAATTACATTTGCTAGTATTTTGTTAAGAATTTTTGCATCTATGTTCATCAGGGATATTGGCCTGTAGTTTGTTTTGTTTGTTGTGTTTTTGCCAGGTTTTAGTATCAGTGTGATACTGGCTTCACAGAATGAGTTAGGGAGATGTCCTTTATCCTCATCTTTTTAGAAGAGTTTCAATAGAATTGATATCAACTCTTCTTTGTACATCCGGTAGAAATCAGCAGTGAATCTTTCTAGTCCAAGGCTTTTTCTGGTTGGTAGGTTGTTTTTTTTTTTTTTTTTTTTTCTGATTCAATTTCAGAACTTGGTATTAGTTTATTCAGGGTTTCAATTTCTTCCTGATTCAATATTAAGATGTTGTATGTTTTGAGGAAGTTATCAGTTTTCTCTGGATTTTATCCTAGTTTTTGTGCATACAAGTGTCCATAATAGTCCCTGAGATTCTTTTGTATTTCTGTGGGATCATTTGTAATATCACCTGTTTCATTTCTGATTGTGCTATTTGGATCCTCTCTCTCTTTTTCTTTGTTGATCTGGCTAGTGGTGTATTGATCTTGTTTATCTTTTCAAAAAACCAACTTTTGTTAATTATTTGTATGTATTTTGGGGTCACATTTTGGTCAGTTTGCTAGCAGGGGCTTATATGTGACTTACCCTTGGCAAATTCATGTGGGTCTGCAGCAACCTCAATTCTTGCCTCCTCAGAAGAAAAACATTTGACTGAGGGGTACAAGGCAGAAAAAGAGACTGAGGCAAGTTTCAGAGCATGACAGAAGTTTATTAAAAAGCTTTAGAGTAGGAAATAAAGGAAGTACACTTGGAAGAGACCCAAGTGGGTCCCTTGGAGGTCAAGTGCCCTGTTTCACCTTGAACATTGGATTTTATGTGCTGACCTACTTCTCGCATCTTGCACCCCTTTCCTTTCATTCTTCCCTTATGGTGACCCGCCCGCATATGTGGTGCCCTGGTTGCACTTGGGAAGTGAGTATGTGCAATGTATTTACTGGAATCGTATGCGTGGTAACCTGAGGCTTTCTTCCCTTTTCCAGTGGTATGCCCCTGGAAGGTCGTACTGCACCATTTTATCTCTTAATGCACATATTGAGCCCATTCACCCAATTCCTGAGATCTTATTGGAAGCTGCCAATTACGGATCTCAAGTATTTTTATCTGTTGGGAAACTGCCTCTTCCTGGTGTCGGCTGCAATCAATTACCATTTTAGAGAGGCAATGTGACAACTGCCAAACCATCCTCTGATGGTCGCCTGAACTTCCTACAGAGTGGCGGTCACAAACTTGGTTTATGACCAAGCATATGGTTGATCTTGGAGTATGTTTCATGTGCAGATGAGAAGAATGTATATCCTCTCGTTGATGGGCAGAGTATTCTCTAGATGTCTATCAGGTCTAATTGGTCAAGTGTTGGGTTTAAGTCCAAAATTTCTTCTTAGTTTTCTGCCTAGAAAATCTGTCTACTGCTGTCAGTGAGGTGTTGACATCCCCCACTTGTTATTGTGTGTCTAAGTGTTTTCATAGGTCTAGAAGTACTTGTCTTATGAATCTGGTTGCTCAAATGTTAGATGCTTATATATTTAGGGTAGTTAAGTCTTTTTGTTTATTTAAACCCCATGTAATTATATAATGATGTTCTTTTGTCTTTTTTTACTGTTGTTAGTTTAAAGTCTGTTTTATCTTATATATGAGTAGTGACCCCTGCCCTTTTAAGTGTTCTATTCACATGATAGATCTTTCTCCAGCGCTTTACTTTGAGCCCATGAGTGTAATTTATGTGCAGGATGGGGCTCTTGGAGACATTAGGTGGATGTGTCTTTTTAAAAGTCCAACTTGCAACTGTGTGTCTTTTAAATGGAGCAGTTCAATCATTTACATTCAATGTTAATATTGATATGTTAGGTTTTGACCCTATCCTGAAGTTGTTAGCTGCTTGCTTTGTAGTTTCAGTTGTGTAGTTGCTTTATATGGTATTTTCCTCTCAGTGTCTCCAAGCATCTCCACAAGTTACCTCCAGGGCTTGGGAGAAGCAAAATGCTTTCCCTCAGCCTGGACTGCTCAAATTCTGCAGTGGAAAGAGGAGTCCTACAGCCAATATCATACTGAATGGGCAAAAACTGGAAGCATTCCCTCTGAAAACTGGCACAAGACAGGGATGCCCTCTCTCACCGCTCCTATTCAACATAGTGCTGGAAGTTCTGGCCAGAGCAATCAGGCAGGAGAAGGAAATAAAGGGTATTCAACTAGGAAAAGAGGAAGTCAAATTGTCCCTGTTTGCAGATGACATGATTGTATATCTAGAAAACCCCATTGTCTCAGCCCAAAATCTCCTTAAGCTGATTAGCAACTTCAGCAAAGTCTCAGGATACAAAATTAATGTACAAAAATCACAAGCATTCTTGTACACCAATCACAGACAAACAGAGAGCCAAATCATGAGTGAACTCCCATTCACAATTGCTTCAAAGAGAATAAAATACCTAGGAATCCAACTTACAAGGGATGTGAAGGACCTCTTCAAGGAGAACTACAAACCACTGCTCAATGAAAT
>NW_026655374.1:6104-7143 GCF_009828535.3 Hylobates moloch
TAAAGTTCATATGGAACCAAAAAAGAGCCCGCATCGCCAAGTCAATCCTAAGCCAAAAGAACAAAGCTGGAGGCATCACGCTACCTGACTTTAAACTATACTACAAGGCTACAGTAACCAAAACAGCATGGTACTGGTACCACAACAGAGACATAGATCAATGGAACAGAACAGAGCCCTCAGAAATGACGCCACATAGCTACAACTATCTGATCTTTGACAAACCTGACAAAAACAAGAAATGGGGAAAGGATTCCCTATTTAATAAATGGTGCTGGGAAAACTGGCTAGCCATATGTAGAAAGCTGAAACTGGATCCCTTCCTTACACCTTATACAAAAATTAATTCAAGATGGATTAAAGACTTATATGTTAGACCTAAAACCATTAAAATCCTACAAGAAAACCTAGGCAATACCATTCAGGACATAGGCGTGGGCAAGGACTTCATGTCTAAAACACTAAAAGCAATGGCAACAAAAGCAAAAATCGACAAATGGGATCTCATTAAACTAAAGAGCTTCTGCACAGCAAAAGAAACTATCATCAGAGTGAACAGGCAACCTACAGAATGGGAGAAAAATTTTGCAACCTACTCATCTGACAAAGGGCTAATATCCAGAATCTACAATGAACTCAAACAAATTTACAAGAAAAAAACAAACAACCCCATCAAAAAGTGGGCAGAGGACATGAACAGACACTTCTCAAAAGAAGACATTTATGCAGCCAAAAAACACATGAAGAAATGCTCATCATCACTGGCCATCAGAGAAATGCAAATCAAAACCACAGTGAGATACCATCTCACACCAGTTAGAATGGCCATCATTAAAAAATCAGGAAACAATAGGTGCTGGAGAGGATGTGGAGAAATAGGAACACTTTTACACTGTTGGTGGGACTGTAAACTAGTTCAACCATTGTGGAAGTCAGTGTGGCGATTCCTCAGGGATCTCGAACTAGAAATACCATTTGACCCAGCCATCCCATTACTGGGTATATACCCAAAGGACTATAAATCATGCTGCTATAAAGA
>NW_026655375.1:0-7139 GCF_009828535.3 Hylobates moloch
TTTGTTTGTTTGTTTGTTTTTTGAGACGGAGTCTCGCTCTGTCGCCCAGGCTGGAGTGCAGTGGCACAATCTCGTCTCACTGCAAGCTCCGCCTCCCGGGTTCAGGCCGTTCTCCTGCCTCAGCCTCCTGAGTAGCTGGGACTACAGGCGCCCGCCACCACGCCCGGCTAATTTTTTGTATTTTTAGTAGAGACGGGGTTTCATTGTGTTAGCCAGGATGGTCTCGATCTCCTGACCTCGTGATCCACCTGCCTCTGCCTCCCAAAGTGCTGGGATCACAGGCGTGAGCCACCGTGCCCGGCCTTTAGAAATTATTTTGAACTGAATGGTAATGCAAATACATCATACCAAAATCCGTGGCATGCAGCTAAAGTGCAGTGCTTAAAGGAAAATTTCTAGCATTAAATGCTTATGCTAGGAAAATCGCTGAGCAAGGTGGCTCATGCCTGTAATCCTGCCACTTTGGGAGGCCGAGGCGGGCCGATCACCTGAGGTCGGAGTTCGAGACCAGCCTGGCCAACATGGCGAAACCCCATCTCTACTATAAATAACAAAAATTAGCTGGGCATGGTGGCAGGCGCCTGTAATCCCAGCTACTCTACTCCAGAGGCTGAGGCAGGAGAATCGCTTGAACCCGGGAGGCAGAGGTTGCAGCGAGCCAAGATCGTGCCACTGTACTCCAGCCTGGGCAAAAAGAGTGAGACTCCATCTCAAAAAAAAAAGAGAAAAGTAGCCTATCCTATTTACTCAGATATTTACCATTCCTATTGCTTTTCCTTTATCCCTAAAGTTCCACATTTCTTTCTGGTCTCATTTCCCAGCTGAAGAACCTCCTTTAGCTTTTGTTTTAGAGCAGGTCTGCTGGTGGCATACTCTCTCAGCTTTCCTTTGTCTGAGAATGTCTTTATTTTGCCTACATTTCTGAAGGATATTTTCACTAGATATAGAATTATGCTTGACAGTTTTTTTCACTTACAGCACTTTAAAAATGTAATTTTAAAACTTGACTTCGGCCGGGTGCAGTGGCTCATGCCTATAATCCCAGCACTTTGGGAGGCCGAGATGGGTGGATCAAGATCAGTCAGGAGTTTGAGATCAGCCTGGCCAACATAGTAAAACCTTGTCTCTACTAAAAATACAAAAATTAGCTGGGCGGGGTGGTAGGTGCCTGTAATCCTAGTAACTTGGGAAGCTAAGGCAGGAGAATCACTTGAACCCGGGAGGCAGAGGTTGCAGTGAGCCGAGACGGTGGCACCGCACTCCAGCCTGAGTGACAGAGCAAGACTCTGTCTCAAAACAAACAAACAAAAAACAGTATATATGAAGCACACACTGCATGCCAAACCCTTTGCTTACAGATACTATGGGGATACAGTGGTGAACCAACCAGCCAGCCAGTGATGGAAGTAAGGAGATTACAGCCCTTCCTCCCACTGGAAGTCTCTCTCACTGCCCTGTGTCCTGCCCAGGCCAAGTTCAGGCCCCTCTGGCATCCTTTTTATCTTCTCCAGAACTCTGACCCAGCACACAATATTTGTGTTTTTTAATTATTTTAAATTTATTTATTTATTTATTTTTGGAGACGAGGTCTCACTCTGTTGCCCAGGCTGGAGTATAGTGATAATATCATAGCTCACTGCAGCTTGGAACTCCTGGGCTCAAGCAATCCTCCTGCCTCCGCCTCCCGAGTAGTTGGGACTACATGTGCACACCACCATGTCCAGCTAATTTTTAAACTTTTTGTAGAGACAGGGTCTTGCTATGTTGCCCAGGCTGGTCTTACACTCCTGGCCTCAAGCAATCCTCCCACCTCTGCTTCCCAAAGTGCTGGGATTACAGGCATGAGCCACTGTGCCTGGCTGTGCACACAAATAGAGTTTTCTTGCCCCTTCCTGTGAACTGAGTTGTATCCCCCAAAACTCATATGTTGAAGCCCTTACCCCCGATGGGATTGTATTTGGAGAAAGGGACTTTGGGAGGTGATTAGGTTTGGATGAGGTAATGAGGGTGGGGCCCTCATGATGAGATCAGTGTCCTTACAAGAAGAGACACCAGAGAGCTTGCTCTATGTGCACACACTGAGGAAAGGCCATGTGAGAACACAGCGAGAAGGTGGCCATCTGCAAGTCATAAAGAGAGCCCTCCCCAGAGCGTGATCCTGCTGGTACCTTGATCTCAGACTTCCAGCTTCCAGAACTGTGAGAAATAAATGCCTGATGCTTAAACCACCCAGTCTGTGGCATTTGGTTATGGCAGCCTGAGCTGACTAAGACACCCCTTGAGGTAACAAATGCCCCACGCCCTGCCCCAGTTCTAGGGGTATGGCTCATGATCCTTGGCTTCAGAGGCTGCTGATGGACATGAGTCCTGGGAGCTGTGGTAATGGCTCGAGATGCTGGGGTCCTTGGGTGAAGTGCCCAACCCATAGAACTGGGGCAGATGTGGGCCTGGCTCAGGGGATTGGCGGGGAGGGTGCTCTGCAATCGACCTAGCACAGCAAGACCCTAGCCTGAAGCGCATTTGGGGTTCTTTGTAGCTTCTCGAGTGAAGTTTAAGTCCAGCGCACCCACAGCTGTGCACCACTCTTGCCCCTTACCATGTTGCAGGTTCAGCTCCTTTAACAAGCAGGCTGGTTACCGAGAAGCAAGGATATGTGGCACAGAGCATCCTCAGGGTCTTCAAGGGCGACACCCCCAGTGCTTAGGGCTTGCCCTGTGCCCTCTGGGTGGAGCTGGCCGGCCTCCCTGGGCCAACAGCCTCTCGGCACTCTGCAGCACAGTCAGGCTGGCCTGAGGTTGGGCAGGCAGCGTCCTGTGGCCTCACCTCCACCCTCCTGCCCAGCCGGCTGTGTCACACTCACCTCCTTTTTTTTTTTTTTTTTTTTGAGACGGAGTCTTGCTCTGTCTCCCAGGCTAGAGTGCACTGGCGTGATCCTGGCTCACTGCAACCTCTGCCTCCCAGGTTCAAGAGATTCTCCTGCCTCAGCCTCCCGAGTAGAAGGGATTACAGGTGTGTGCTACCGCACCTGGCTAATTTTTGTATTTTTAGTAGAGACGGGGTTTCACCATGTTGGCCAGGCTGGTCTTGAACTCCTGACCTCAGGTGATCTGCCCATCTTGGCCTCCTAAAGTGCTGGGATTACAAACATGAGACACTACGCCTGGCCCACAGTCACCCTTTTAAGGTCAGGTTGGTTCCTGGCAAAAGTGTCCTTTCCAGGGGGCTTCCAAATGTAGGATTTGGAAGACATAGGAATAGAGCACCCAGATGACCACGTCAGCAGAGCAGCCGCACTCAAATCATGCCTTCTCCATTACTTGAAGCTTCTTTTTGTTCAGCCATTAAAGAAGAAACTTGACAAAATAGGAACAAGGTGATATTTCTCAATTGAAAACATTTATAAAAGGACAGTTGGCCTCTAAAGGCTTTTTTTTTTTTTAATTTTTAGTAGAGATGGGGTTTCACCATGTGGCCCAGACTGGTCTTGAACTCCTGAGCTCAAGTGATCCACCTGCCTCAGCCTCCCAAAACGCTGGGATTACAGGCGTGAGCCACCACGCTGGGCCACTTTTATTTTTTTTTGAGACGGAGTCTCACTCTATCGCCCAGGCTGGAGTGAAGTGGCATGATCTCAGCTCACTGCAACCTCCGCCTCTTGGGTTCAAGCAATTCTCCTGCCTCAGCCTCCCAAGTAGCTAGGATTATAGACATCCACCACCACACCTGGCTAATTTTTGTATTTTTAGTAGAGACAGGGTTTCGCCATGTTGTTCAAGCTGGTCTCAAACTCCTGACCTCAAGTGATCCACCTGCCTCGGCCTCCCAAAGTGCTGGGATTACAGGTGTGAGCCACCGTGCCCGGCCAAAGTATAGTTATTTTTGAGAATAAGCTTTGCAGTTGCCCATATGTACACAGATGCCCATGCTTCCCGTGTGAGCAGCATCCCAGGACCACTCACCTGCCCCAGCTCTTGTCCTCATCCTCACTACCTTGGCCAGGTGCTGTCAACGTGAACGGCCACTGCCATGGGCAGCCTGTTCCACAGTCCCTTCTGCCCGGCTCACCCTCTGGGTGCTGCGGGAGTTTGGCACGTGGGGCAGGTTCTGATGCAGGCTTCCTCCCTGGTCGTTATGTGTGTGTTTTTCTTTATATCCTGACCCTTTTTCATTGCACCTAAAAGTGGTGTCTGGGTGCAGGTGTAACCAGTGGTGGATCCAGAAACAAGAGCTTTGTGTGATAAGATTCTTACAACTATCCCTGTCTTACACCTGGCCAGTGACTGAACCCTTGGTCTTTTTCAGGAGCTGGGATGTCTAAACCTGTTGAAAATGAAACTGGAATTCCTGACATGGGAATTCAGTGTTTTCTCCTCACTCCACCAAAACACTCACTTCTAGCATAGGGATTCAGGAAATTGGCATGTGGCTTCCAGAGTCGTTTTGGAATGTCACAATCTAGACTTTCTTTTTTTTTTTTTTTTTTTCTGAGATGGAGTCTCACTCTGTTGCCCAGGCTAGAGTGCAGTGGCACAATCTTGGCTTACTGAAACCTCTGCCTCCCGGGTTTAGGCGATTCTCCTGCCTCAGCCTCCCAAGTAGCTGGGACTACAGGCACCTGCCACCATGCCCAGCTAATTTTTGTATTTTTAGTAGAGATGGGGTTTCACCATGTTGGCCAGGCTGGTCTCGAACTCCTGACCTCGTGATCCACCCGCCTTGGCCTCCCAAAGTGCTGGGATTACAGGCATGAGCCACTGCGCCTGGCCTTTTTTAAATGAAAGGCACTCATCAGTGGCCCTCACTGTGGGTCCTGGAACGTGGTCAGGGAGCAGGTTCTGTCTTCATGCATCCTTTAGGGGTCCTGGGGCTGACTCCGCCTGAGAGCCCCGTCCTGGGGCCATGTTAAGCACCTTTTGTAGACATTGTATTTTTATTAAAATGTCAAATCTGGCCGGGTGTAGTGGCTCACGCCTGTAATCCTAGCACTTTGGGAGGCCGAGGTGGGTGGATCACGAGGTCAGAAGTTCAAGACCAGCCTGGCTAACATAGTGAAACCCCGTCTCTACTAAAAATACAAAAATTAGCCAGGCATGGTGGCGTGTGCCCGTAATCCCAGCTATGCGGGAGGCTGAGGCAAGCGAATCACTTGAACCTGGGAGGTGGAGGTTGCAGTGAGCCAAGACTGTGCCACTGCACTCCAGCTTGGGCAACAGAGTGAGACTTTGTCTCAAAAAAAAAAAATAAAAAGTCAAATCTGTGTTCCTGTAACAGTGCAGAGTAATATTTCTGAACCATTTGACACATGAGTCAGAATGGAAACTGTGAGCATTGTCTGTGTGTCTGCGTGGGCTGCAGTCTGGGTCCTGGGGAGCCCCTCAGTGATGTGTGCAGCTGCAAGACCCACACCAAAAGGAGCCTTGCCGTCCTCTGGGGGTTTGAGTGCTGGGCCCCCTTCCGTGGGCTGAACCCCTAGCTCCAGGCCTCCTGCCCTGTGGGACAGGTCTACAGGGTTGGGACACCCACGTTGCCTGATCTTGTGACAGCATGAGGTGCTCATGGAGTGGAGTGTAGGAACCCTGCTGCTCAGATGTCATGCTGTCCAGGCTGACCAGGGCCGTGATAGTGACCAGACACATGGCCGTGGTTTCTAAGTACACCATTTGATATAAGGAGATGATTTAATAAAGCACTGTCTTAAAAAAAAAAAAAACTGGGGCAGGTGGAAAAGGTTTTCATTCTTGTTGAACAGGGTGTACTGGGCATCCTTCAACTGCAGCAGGAGAGATGTAGGCTAGACAAGGAAATCATGCTGCTGGCAAAAATGCTGAGCTCCAGGATGGTGCTGGGTGGAATGTGACCATTTCCTGTTTTTGTTTTTGTTTTTTGTTTTTCGTTTTTGAGATGGAGTCTTGCTCTGTTGCCCAGGCTGGAGTGCAGTGGCGCAATCTTGGCTCACTGCAACCTCTGCCTCCCAGGTTCAAGAGATTCTCCTGCCTCAGCCTCCCACGTAGCTGAGATTACAGGAGTTTACGACCGCACCTGGCTAATTTTTGTATTTTTAATAGAGGCGTGATTTCACCACGTTGGCCAGGCTGGTCTCCAACACCTGACCTCAAGTGATCCGAGCACCCTGGCCTCCCAAAGTGCTGGGATTACCGGTGTGAGCCACCGCACCTGGCTGAATGTGACCATTTTCTACATGAAATTGCCACATGAGCTCCTTTCGAGCTTTGTATATTTATTTTGGTAATGAGAACTCTGTGGGATTATCCTTTAGAAACCAACAATGTATCTATCAAAGCTTAACATACACATTCCCTGACCCAGTAACCCCACTCCTAGGTAGATAGCCAACGGAAATGCAAATATATGTTTACCCAAAGGCAAAAATGTCCATAGCGGTGCTCTTTGTAATAGCCCCAACAGAAAACTACCCAAATGCCTACCACCTATAGGGAATGGAGAAATAAATGGTGTATTCACCCAGTGGAATACTCTACAGCACCAAGAATCAGTAAGCTCTTGAGAAGACATGGAGGAACCTCATGCATGTAATGTTGCACAAGAAGGCCAACAAATATAGGAGTCCATACTGTATGATTCCATTCATATTCCAAAACAGGCCAAATGAATCCAGATACCACAACTCAGGATAGTGGTTATAGTTCACTAAGTTTTGTTTCTTTGTTTGTTTATTTTTTTCTCGAGACAGAGTCTTGCTCTGTTGCCCAGGCTGGAGTGCAATGGCGCAATCTTGGCTCACTGCAACCTCCGCCCCCTGGGTTCAAGTGATTTTCCTGCCTTAGCCTCCTGAGTAGCTGGGGCTACAGGTGCACACCAACGCACCCAGCTAATTTTTTGTATTTTTAGTAGAGACGGTGTTTCACCATGTTGGCCAGACTGGTCTCAAACTCCTGACCTCGTGATCCACCTGCCTCGGCCTCCCAAAGCGCTGGGATTACAGGCATGGGCCACTGTGCCTGGCCATAGTTCACTAAGTTTTTAAAAATCCGTGATAGCAAATGGTTTACAGGGTAAAAAGTGCCTGTGCATATGTGTTATCTCACCTTTTGCTCATTTTCATGCCAAGTGGACTTTATTGAGATATTATTTACATACAACAAAGTGCATAAATTTTA